>NC_052148.1:92799285-92945939 GCF_902713615.1 Scyliorhinus canicula
GAACAAACGCCGGAATGTGGCGACTCGGGAATTTTCACAGTAACCTCATTGCAGTGTTCATGTAAGCCTACTCATGACAATAAAGATTATTATAAAAGAATATTATTATTGTTTTGTTTTACCTCGTTATAAAAAAAACGTTTCTGAAGAATGATATATTTTTTGAAATGGAATCAATGATATACAGAGGTGGAGACAATACAATTTAAAGATTTGTCTGATGATGTGTCAGTGCTCAGCAGACACACACTGTGTACTACATCTGAGAAAGTTATTTTCACAATGCACCAGTGGAGTCTGGGCTCGGCTGCCTGTTAGCCAGCTGTCCTGACTCGAGTTGGCATGTGCTGTGTTTACTTAAAGAAAGAGGAAGCAGAGAATGTTTCTTTTGAATAAGAGGAACTCTCATCCACAAAAAGAGAAAGATGAGGATTTAGAAAAATGAAAAGCCAGTGCAATAAATAAAAGAGAAAGGATATGGTTAGAAATAGGATTTGGAAAGGAGAGAGTGGCAGATAAGACCATAAGAAATAAGATGTTGTGACCTTGCACGGTTCTCCAATATAGCTGCTGGATGGGGCTGGGAAATGCAGCAGAATTGGCTAGAAAATTGTAGTGCGGGAGAAGAGAGGAGGGATGATCTTCTGACTGAACATACCCCTCCTTAACAACACAAGTGTGTGTATCTGAGGCAAGCTCAAAGCTCCTTTGGGCTTGTTACAGCAGCAAAGAGGTCCGAGAAAAAAAATGATAATGTAAGACTTTTTGTGAGGACCAGGAAGAGTCCAACACCACTTTGTGAGTCAAACAAATCTTAATTTTATTTACACTAACTTACACAGCACCAGTGGTTTGCTACTGGTCTTCTCTCTTACCAATTGTCCATACTAATAAGATCTGTGCAGGTTACAAGATCCCTCCCCCCTAAAGTCCGAGGAATCCGCGGAAGACCTTTGCAAATGAAGGGGTCAGACTCTTTTGGCATCAGGCTGGGCATCATGCCAATTTTGGCGGTGTATATCGAGAGGGAGAAAGGCATTTCCGAGATGAACGCCTCAATGGCTGCATGTCCCTGGGCTGCGGACCAAAGGTCTCCTCCTTGGAGGTATCCTGCTTATCCGTCTCTGAATCGCAGTTGAGGACTTCCGTCATCTCGGCGCCCCGATTCTCTTGGGGCTCTGTAGTGGCCCGAATAGGCCTTAAGCGTGGTGCTAGAGGAAGATCCAGAGGATGAGTACCCGCTGTGCCCGGATCCGGCAATTGCTGTGGCAGGAGAAGCTGCTTCTGGAACAAGGAATCTGCCGAAGAAGTAGCCTCCTGGACATAATGTGATCTAGATGCTCACTTAGAACATGACCCTAGGCTTCACCCGGTAAGAGATCAGCCCCGTGCATTGATGGATAACGCCGGAGACCCATTGAGACCCCCCCCCCCCCCCCCCGGGGCAAAATTGCGAAGAAACATAAAATTCTAACAGGATTAGACAGCGTAAATTCAGAAAGAATGTTCCCGATGGTGGGGAGTGCAGAACTAAGGTCATAGTTTGATGTTTGAGCAGCATCAAAAAGGTCTGGGAGGTGGCTTCAGGAGCAAAGACAGCTATCTGTTTATAATCCTGGTTTTATGAGGGTCATGAAGAGTCATACACTCGTTCATTCATCAAATAAAACATAACTTTATTTACACTAATATGAACACGGCACCTAGTTCGCCACTGGTCTTGTCTCCATTGTCTAACTGGCCGGCTCTATTTATACAACAGAAAAGGTTAAGAATTGCCCTGCTCTCTTATCGGGGAAGCTCATATTCCCCGAGATCCAGCAGGTAACGAATTGTCCCTGCCCAATAGGATCTGTGCAGGTTACACCATGCGTAAAACAAACCTCTAGGAATAAATTTCTCACTTTCACACACACTGAGAAATACTCCATGCAAGTAACTCCAAGTTTTCAATGCATTGTAGGAGCTGGGTGCTCAATAGTTAACCTATGCTTTATCACCATTGTGAATGAGCAAGAGTTCAGTGGAGGACACCATCTGCAGGACTGAGGATTGCCCTAGAAATCTGCACATCTGTTCCCCGACTCTTCCAATCGCTAAGAAGTGCCACATAATATTCAGAAAGGGATTCAAGCATTTATCCAGTGATTGTTTAGCAGCTTGGTTATTTTGTACCAATTTGGTTCCTTTCTTGCAGACAGTAAGCTTGCCAATATATTTTATTGCCAAACACACTCATACATGTAAGGTGAATTTTAAGAGGCAGTTCTTTGATTTGAGAATGTTTCAAACACTTTCAATAATTGAACTATGAGGTACTCAAACCTGTTAATGAGGTTCTTAAGCATGTTGTTATGTGTCAGAGCAGTGCCTCCAGCAAATAAGATTGCAGTGGTTCAAGAGGAAGCCACACCACCATCTCAAGAGAATTAGGGATATGCAATAAATGCAGCCTTGACAGTAACATCCACATCCTGAGAATGATTACATTTTTAAAAAATGTATTACCACCATGTGGTGTCCTTTTCATCTAAATCAGCTTCTTAACATCAGGGAATATACAAGGCAAGACAGCCAAAAGTTGTAAGTAGGTTCAGCAACAAAGAAATGCAGCTGTATTCCAGAAAGGTTTCCAAAGAAAACAGTTCTGTTATCTGCATAAGTATTAATCTACATTTCATGTTCAGTACTTTCACCCGCTGTGTTAATTGACAATTGCTCCAGGCCAAGGCTAATGCTTCAGTGTTTTTCTTTATCCAAGTTGTCAAGTAAATGAGCCATCACTATGGCCCTGGAAGATTCAGCTCACCAAAAGAATCATCGGCACACATTGCAGAAGGAGGCAATCGGGCCCATCGAGTCTGCACGAACTCTCACAAAGAGCACCCTACTTGGGCCCGTTCTCCCGTCCTATCCCCATAACGCCAACTAATCTTTGGATACTAAGGGGCAATTTAACATGGCCAATCCACCTAACCTGCACATCTTTGGACTGTGGGAAGAAACCGGAGCACCCGGAGGAAACCCTCGTAGACACGGGGAGAATGTGCAAATGCCACACAGACAGTGACCCACGGTCGGAATCGAACTGGGGTCCCTGGTGTTGTGAGGTAGCAGTGTCAACCATTGTGCCACCAAATCACATTTTTTGGTGAGGAAACTGATAAAGTTAAGCATAAACAAAGGGTGGGTGTGGTAGTCACCACTGATGTATATATTGTATATAGAGGATGTCAATGTAGGTGCTTTATGGTAAGGTGCTGTACTGCAGGTACGGGGGTAGTCCCTGCCTGCTGGCTCCACCCAGTAGGCGGAGTATAAATATGTGTGCTCCCCATACAGCAGCCATTTCGCCAGCTGCTGTAGGAGGCCACACATCTTAATGTAATAAAGCCTTGATTGCATCCAACTCTCGTCTTTGTGTAATTGATCGTGTATAAGTGGGATTCTCCGTTTCTGAGAGTAAGTGTTGATGCCAACGCTGAATACGTGGATTTTCACGACAGAAGAACTGGGGCCACACCTTGGCCGGTTCTACTCCCATTGAGAGGCTAGCACCAGTGCTGTGTGGAACACAATCGATTCCATTGAAAAATGGTGCGCGATTCGCCGGGTCCGTGATTGACAATCGGGAGGCTGACAAGCTGCAGCCGTATATACACATTACAATCCCCACACACACCAATCCCAGCCAACAATATGGCACTGATTGGGCTGGAGCGCACCCATACAGCTGATGGGTCGGCTGGGGCTAGAGGGAACCCAGGGCAGTGGCCTGTGGGGACACCCATACGACCCAGGCCACTAAATTCACAGTGTTGTTAGCGGTGTGCGCAGCTGCATGGCTGCCACGCTGGCTGCGGCAATGATGTTCTGTGCCCATCCTCCCCGACTCTACAGCCCACCTCCTGGCCACCCTCACTACTCCCCCCGGCCCTGGCAAAAGCCCCCTTGCCAGTGCCACAAATGGCAGCAAATTATGGCAATGTTGGATACTTTCCGTACCCACTCTGTCTCCCTCAGCAGCCACGACGCCTGTTCCACAATTTTTTAAAGCACAAGTGAACCGTGCCATTCGGGAACTCGGCCCATCGGGAACTCGGCCCATCGGAGGCGGAGAATTCCGGAGGCCCCGGAGAAGACTGGATCGTGCCCCCTAATGATATGCAAATGGTGTTTACTGTGCGTGCGTTCCGGAACGCATCGACGGCGCTGTCAAGGTGATGGAGAATTGTGATTTGCCGTCAAATTGGCGGCCGCTGCGATTTTGGGGTCGGAACCTAGTCTCCGCCCAATTGCCTTTCCTGATTTTGCCGTTGGCCAACAGAGAATCCTGCCCAAGGTTTTTGGCTAGTGGATTGCTGACACCGTGGCTGTCTATCCAAATGCATTCCAGTAACAGCGGGTGTGCCACAGGGCACTCAGACAAGGCCAATTCTTTTTTTCTAATCCTCATTAATGATATTCTCTCTTGGCCTCAAACACTGGTATTAGGTGGTTGATTTAATAGATGTGAGTCTGGGCCGTGGGGTGCAGTTGCGAGGTTCAGGAAATTCTCTTCTCACTCAATAAATGGAGGAAAACAAAGCACATCTGAAGGCTACGATGTGTAATGTCATATGAGCAGACGTCATTAAGCATCGGCACATGCTCCTTGATATAAACTAGACAATTTGACTCCGGCAGGCGTGAAGATTTTGAAAATCTGGGATATGCACATTGCAGGCGACTTCAAGTGAGATGGTCAAGTGGACAACATATTACCAAAAAAACATGATTACTCTCTCTCTGATCCCTCAGTCCTTTTATATCTTTCTCTGTCTCTCTCTCCTTCTTCCTCTTTTTCACTCTGTCCCTCTCTCTCCTTCTTTCCTGTCCCGTGTCTCTCATTTTCCTCATTTCCTGCTGTCTCATTCCATAAGACATAGGAGCAGAATTGGGCCATTCGGACTATCAAGTCTGCTCTGCTATTCGATCATGGCTGATATGTTTCTCATTATCATTCTCCTGCCTTCTCTCCATAACTCCTGATCCCCTTATTAATCAAGAACCTACCTATCTCTGTCTTAAAGAAACTCAGTGACTTGGCCTCCACAGCCTTCTGCGGTAATGAGTTCCACAGTTTCACCACCCGCTCACTCAAGAAATTCCTCCTCATCTCAGTTGAAAAGGATTGTTCTTTCAGTCTGAGGCTGTGGCCTTGGGTTCTTATCTCCCCTACTCATGGATGTCATAACATACACACAAGTATATGATGGTGCAGAGACACACACTGACTGACACACTGAATGACCAACCAACACACAGAACACAGCAGCCAATCACCAGTTAGGGCACGGTCACTATAAAGCCAGAGGGCACTAGTTTTCCCGCTCATTCGGGATGCAGCCTCTGAGACAGACTGAGCCCGCAGTCAGTAGCACAAACATCCACCATGTGCTAGCAGAATAGGCTGGTCAGGTTAGGCATAGGTCTTCAGTCAACCTAACATAATGTCGACCCACAGTGCAAGTATGTTTAACAGCTCATAGTTGAATAAAATAGAGTTGTACTTCTACAAGTGTTGGTAGCCTGTCTCTCTCACTGCTATGGTAAACACAGTCCTCACTGACCCAGCATAACCAACACATCAATGGAAACATCTGCTCCACGTCCACTGTAACTCGGCCTCTCAGTATCCTGTAAGTTTCTTTTTTTTTAAATAATTTTTATTCAAATTTTCACATTTTCACAAAAAAGAAAACAATAACAGAAAATTCTAAGAACAAAAAAAAACAACCCCCCCCCCCCCCCCCCCCCCCCCCACCGTAAATACAAAAGAGAAACAATAAATTAACGCCCGTCATTGGCAAAAAAACAGATATTCAACCCAAAACAAAAACAAAGAGACAACCCCCCCCCCCCGGGTTGCTGCTGCTGCTGACCTTTTGTTTTTACCGTTCTGCCAGGAGATCTAGGAATGGTTGCCATCTCCTGAAAAACCCCTGCACTGACCCCCTTAGGGCAAATTTCACCCTCTCCAATTTAATAAACCCCGCCATATCGTTGACCCAGGCCTCCACGCTTGGGGGCCTTGCATCCTTCCACTGAAGAAGAATCCTCCGCCGGACTACTAGGGACGCAAAGGCCAGAACACCGGTCTCTTTCGCCTCCTGCACTCCCGGCTCCACTGCAACCCCAAATATTGTGAGTCCCCAGCCTGGATTGACCCTGGATCCTACCACCCTCGATACCGTCCTTACTACACCCTTCCAAAATTCCCCCAGCGCTGGGCATGTCCAGAACATGTGGACATGGTTTGCTGGGCTCCCTGAGCACCTTATACACCTGTCCTCAGTCCCAAAAAATCCGCTCATCCTTGTCACAGTCATATGAGCCCTATGCAGTACCTTAAACTGTATGAGGCTAAGCCTCGCACACGAAGAGGAAGAGTTCACCCTTTCTAGGGCATCCGCCCACGTCTCCTCCTCAATCTCCTCACTCAGCTCCTCCTCCCATTTATCTTTCAGCTCCTCCACCGAGGCCTCGTCTACCTCCTGCATCACCTGGTACACTTCCGAGATCCTCCCCTCTCCAACCCATACCCCCGAGAGCACCCTGTCCTGGACCCCACGCGGCAGCAGCAGGGGGAACCCCGCCACCTGCCGCCTGACAAACGCCCTTACATGCATGTACCTAAAGGTGTTCCCCGGGGGGAGCCTGAACTTCCCTTCCAGCTCACCCAGGCTCGCAAACGTCCCGTCTATGAACAGGTCCCCCAGCCTCCTGACACCTGCCCTGTGCCAACTCAGGAACCCGCCATCAATTCTCCCCGGAACAAACCGGTGGTTCCCCCGTATCGGGGACCCCATCGAGGCCCCCACCTCCCCCCTGTGCCGCCTCCATTGCCCCCAAATCTTGAGGGTAGTTGCCACCACCGGGCTCGTGGTATACCTCATTGGAGGGTGCCGTTGCAAGCGCTTCCAGGCTCGTACCCACACAGGATGCCATCTCCAGCCTCTTCCATGCCGCCCCCTCCCCGTCCATTACCCACTTATGCACCATCGCTGCGTTGGCAGCCCAATAATACCCACAAAGGTTGGGCAACGCCAGCCCCCCATCCCTGCCCCACTCCAAGAACACCCTTCTTACCCTCAGGGTCCCGTGTGCCCACACAAACCCCATAATGCTCCTGTTAACCCGCCTGAAAAAGGCCTTCGGGATAAGGATGGGGAGGCACTGGAACAGGAACAGAAATCTCGGGAGCACCGTCATCTTGACTGACTGCATCCTACCCGCCAGAGACAGCGGCAGCATGTCCCACCTCTTAAACTCCTCCTCCATTTGCTCCACCAGCCTTGTGAGATTTAGCTTATGCAAGGCCCCCCAGCTCCTGGCCACCTGATCCCCCAAGTACCTGAAGCTCCTCTCCACCCTTTTCAGTGGGAGCCTCCCAATCCCCCCCTCCTGGTCCCCCGGGTGTACCACAAACAGCTCGCTTTTCCCAAAGTTAAGCTTATACCCTGAGAAATCCCCAAATTCCCGGAGAATCCCCATCACCACCGGCATTCCCCCCACCGGGTCCGCCACATACAACAATAGGTCATCCGCATAGAGCGACACTCGGTGCTCCTCCCCACCCCGGACCAGCCCCTTCCAATCCCCCGACTCCCTCAGCGCCATAGCCAGGGGTTCAATTGCCAGCGCAAAAAGTAGGGGGGACAGGGGACACCCCTGCCTCATCAGTATCTTGTAAGTTTCAATAAAATCCCCTCTCATCCTTCCAAATTCCAACGAGTACAGACCCAGAGTCCTCAACTGCGCCTCATATGACAAGCTCTTCATTCCAGAATCATTCTTGTGACTTCCTCTGGACCATTTCCAAGGCCAGCACATTCTTCCTTAGATACAGGGCCCAAAACTGCTCACAATACTCCAAATGGGATCTGACCAGAGCCTTACAGAGTCTCAGGAGTATATCCCTGCTGTTGTATTTCAGCCCTCTCAACATTAATGCTAACATTGTATTTGCCTTCCTAACTGCTGACTGAACATGCATGTTAGCCTTAAAAGAATCTTGAACTAGGACTCCTAAGTCCCTTTGTGCTTCTGATTTCCTCAGTCTTTTCCCATTTAGAAAATGGTCTGTGCCTCCATTCTTTCTGTTAAAGTGCATAACCTCACACTTTTCCACATTGTATTCCATCTGCCAATATTTGCCAATCCATTTTCCCGTTCTGTTTTTTTCACTGTTCCCACCTCCTCTCCTGCTCCACCTCTCTTACACTTTCCCCCTTTCCTGCTCTGTGTCTGTTTCCCCTTCGTCGCACTGTCTCTCTCTCTCTCTCCCTTTTTTGATCTCTCTCCCCCATTTCTTACTCTCTCTCTCCCCTGACCCGCTCTGTCTCCCTCCTGACTGCCTACTCTGCCCCTCTCTCCCATTTAGCACACTGGGCTAAATCTCTGGCTTTGAAAGCAGACCAAGGCAGGCCAGCAGCACAGTTGAATTCCCGTACCAGCCTTCCCGAACAGACGCCAGAATGTGGCGACTAGGGGCTTTTCACAGTAACTTCATTGAAGCCTACTTGTGACAATAAGCGATTTTCATTTCATTTTCATTTCATTTCATTTCTCTCCTGATTTCCAGCTCTGTTCTTCCCTCCATTTCCTGCACGACCTCTCTCCTACCTTTCTCTCTCTCTCACCCCTTTCTCATTGTGTGTCTTTCTCTCCTCTTTCCCGCTCTGTCCCTTTCTCCCCTTTCCCGCTGTCTCTAGCCCTCCTTTCTTTTTCTGTCTCTCTCTGTGCCATTTTTCGTTCTCTCGACTCTCTCCCCTTTCCCACTGGATTGGATTTGTTTATTGTCACATGTACTGAGGTACAGTGTCTCTCTCCTGATTTCCCACTCTGCCTCTCTCTCTCCCATTTCTTGCTGTCTGTCTCGCTCCTCTCTGCCTTTCTCCCCCCATTTTCTTGAACTGTCTCTCTCTGCCCTTTCTCTCTCTCTCCCCTTCCCATTCCGTTAATCTCTCTTGTTCCCCATCCTGTCTCGATCGCTCCATATTGCTCTCTCTCACTCTCCCATTTCCTCTCTCTTTCCTTTCCCGCTCTGTCTGTTGTCTCTCTCTGCCCTTATCGATCCCTCTCGCTGCCCTTTCTCACGTTATATCTCACTCTGTTGCTCTTTTTTCCCATAGAATTCCTACAGGTCAGAAATATGCCATTTGGCCCATCGAGTTTGCACTGAACCTCCGAAAGAACACCTTACCTAGGCCCACTCCCCCTGCCCTATTCTTGTAACCCCGCCCTTTCCCCGCTTCTAAGGGGAGAATGTGCAAACTCCACACAGTCACCCAAGGCAATCCTGTGCCCTGGTGCTGTGAGACAGAAGTGCTAACCACTGTGCCACTGTGCCGTTTTCTCACTCTGTCATCTCTGTCTCTTTCCATTCACACTCTGTCGCTCTCTCTCTGCCCCACTTTCTCCTTCTCTCTCTTTCCCCTTTCCCACTCTGTTTATTTCTCTCCCACCCCCTCTTTCCATTCAGTCTCTCTCTCTTCGCCCCCCCTTTGCCACTCTGTCTCTTCCTCTCTCCCCCTCTCCCCTGCTCTCTACTGTCTCTCTCTCCTCCCTTTCCTGCTCTGTCTCACCTCGCTTTCCTGCTTTGTCTCTTCCCTATTTCCCACTCGATGTCTCTCATTCTCTGCCTCTTGTTCCGCTCTCTATCCTTATTTCTTCTCCCCTCCCTCTCTCCTGTTCCCTCTCTGCCCCTTTCCCCCTCCTTTACTACTCTCTCTCTTCCCTCACCCAATTCCCCTTCACTCTCGCTCCTTACCTCCATCACTATTCTCTCTGTTCCCGCACCCAACTCCCCTCCACTCTCTCTCCCTCCCTTCTATAAGCAAGGTTAGTTAGAGTTTGTGATATCTGGCCCCTTTAAGGGGCGATCTGCCTAGGACCAGGGCGGGGGTTCACCCTATCAGGTGCGGTTCATCAGTTAGAGTGGGAAGTTGCAATCAGCAGTGGCACAAATACGCTAGTTTTAAATAGGAAGCAGATCTAGCAGCAAGCAGAGTCAGAATATTTAGGGAAGTGAATGCAACACCAAGGATTGCAGCAGTGTGTGCTGGTGCTGGTTTTATCACTCCCCACAGCTTGCAGATTGAAGGAAGCAAAATGCGACTCATGCCACAGAAGGGATACTTGAAGCACTGATGTAGGAGCAAGCCAAGCCTGGTCAATGCTAAAGGCCGCAGCACATCAAAGTATACAGTGTAGAAGATTTCCCTACAAATTATTTGAGCGTTCTGAACAAAATGAAAGCGGGCAAGATAGCACCCATCATAGTATTGTATGTGTTGAATGCATACTAATTTTAATACAAATTGTTTCCTAGGAACACACTAACCACTAACAATGTATATTCCTGATTATAAATATAGTATAGCCGTTTGTGAGGTATCATGGGATATTAGCGAACTGACTTGGCCACGTTTGTGAAACCTTGTTGGTTCCCACACCCATACACAGAAATGGCTTATTCTTCGGGGCATTCTTTATCAGCAGCCTCGGTCAGCTGCCTTTAAGGAATGCTGCCTGTTGCACCAGTCTGTAGTGAGGTTAAAATAAGAAAATCTCAGTTTGTGGGGTAGCAAGAAGACTCAAGCACAATTGATAAGAGGGTCTGGGAAACACCTTTGACGGGCCTCTATCTGTTGTGAACTGACCACAAAGCCTCATGCTGCCTAGTAACCAGTAATTGTTATGCTTGGATTGTATCCAGCCGAGGTGGGCTGTGTAACTGTTCAAATTGTATAAAGAATGGATGATTTTTATGTTTAGCAGAAAGGCACAGGCTGTATCCAGCGATTTACTCCCGCTAGCATAATAAACTCTTTGACGTTTGGAGCAGACCTGAGTGCTGAGTGATTCTTTTGGATTAATTCCCACTAACACTTTTGATGAATGGTAAACCTATCGAGATGGAAGTAGACACGGGTGTGTTTGCTACAGTAATAGGGGAACTCACATACAGGTACTTGCGAGAAGCCTTTGGGTTTAAAGAACACGTCAACAAAATTGGCCATGTATATGGGAAAGGCCATCAATATGATGGGCACTACCACCATACTAGTGAGATATCACCATCAATCTGTCCAACTCCCACTAATAGTTGTATCAGGCCAAAGACTAAGTCTAATTGGCCATGAATGGCTCAAATAAATTACATAAAAGAAGGAGGCCTGTTAGAATTAATAAAGAAGTCAAAGGTGTATTTTGCGATGAGCAAGGGAAAATTAAAGTCTGTAGGTGAAGATAAACGTAGACCCAGAGGCAGCCCCATTGGTTTCAGGGCCAGACCTATGCCTTGAGAGAAAAGGTGGAGACAGAACTGAAGAGGTTAGAAGAACTGGAAATCATCTGGCCAATCCAGTTTGCAGAATGGGCAGCCCCCATAGTTCCTGTGATAAAACCAGACAAGACCGGCCACATCTATAAATTGACAATGATTCAGGCTGCCAAGCTAGACCAGTACACTATTCTAAAGATAGAAGATGTGTATGTAAAGCTGGCCAGAGGCCAATCTTCTATGAAGTTGAATATGAGCTATAAGCAGTTCGAATGGGACGATGTTTTCAATTAACACACAAGGGTTTGTTTCAGTCGACGCGCCTTTGGCATGCCGTCAGTTTATGCCATATTCCAGAGAACGATAGGAAGTTTTTTGCAAGAGTTGTTGCGTGTAATAGTATACCTGAATGATGTATTGATAACGGGATCAACAGAAGCTGAGCACCTAGCAAACTTGGAAGAGGTACCAGGAAGATTTCAAGAGGCTGGAGTTTGGTAGATGATTTGGAGTTGGGGACCAAGGGCATTGTGTCCAAGTTTGCAGATGACACTAAGATGAGTGGTAAAGCGAAAAGTGCAGAGGATACTGGAAGTCTGCAGAGGGATTTGGATAGGTTAAGTGAATGGGCTAGGGTCTGGCAGATGGAATACAATGTTGACAAATGTGAGGTTATCCATTTTGGTAGGAATAACAGCAAACGGGATTATTATTTAAACGATAAAATATTAAAGCATGCCGCTGTGCAGAGAGACCTGGGTGTGCTAGTGCATGAGTCACAGAAAGTTGGTTTACAGGTGCAACAGGTGTTTAAGAAGGCAAATGGAATTTTGTCCTTCATTGCTAGAGGGATGGAGTTTAAGACTAGGGAGGTTATGTTGCAATTGTATAAGGTGTTAGTGAGGCCACACCTGGAGTATTGTGTTCAGTTTTGGTCTCCTTACTTGAGAAAGGACATACTGGCACTGGAGGGTGTGCAGAGGAGATTCACTAGGTTAATCCCAGAGCTGAAGGGGTTGGATTATGAGGAGAGGTTGAGTAGACTGGGACTGTACTCATTGGAATTTAAAAGGATGAGGGGGGATCTTATAAAAACATTTAAAATTATGAAGGGAATAGATAGGATAGATGCGGGCAGGTTGTTTCCACTGGCGGGTGAAAGCAGAACTAGGGGACATAGCCTCAAAATAAGGGGAAGTAGATTTAGGACTGAGTTTAGGAGGAACTTCTTCACCCAAAGGGTTGTGAATCTATGGAATTCCTTGCCCAGTGAAGCAGTTGAGGCTCCTTCATTACATGTTTTTAAGGTAAAGATAGATAGTTTTCTGAAGAATAAAGGGATTAAGGGTTATGGTGTTCGGGCCGGAAAGTGGAGCTGAGTCCACAAAAGATCAGCCATGATCTCATTGAATGGCGGAGCAGGCTCGAGGGGCCAGATGGCCTACTCCTGCTCCTAGTTCTTATGTTTATGTTCTTATATTTGCCTCAAGAAGGTGAAATGTACTTTTCAGGCCAATGCAGTGGCTTCATGGGATACCAGGTAGATACACATTGATTGGACCTCATGGAAGACAAGATTAGAGCAATAAAAAAGGCACTGGCCCCCAGAAACACATCTGATAGCCACACAGAATTGACTAATTAAATCAGTCTCAGAAATGGTGAATTACTATGGGTATTTTCTGCCACATTTATCAACATTGTTGGCCCCAAACATGTGCTGCTAATGAAGCACCAGCATTGGTTTTGGAGGATGCCTCAGAGAGAGGTTTTTTAACAAGTGTAAGGGTCCTCCCTATTGATTTCCTATTTTCCTCTTTATTTATTTTTGCTGTTATCATTTTGATCCATGGATGTAGAATGGACATGTATTTTTAAGTAAGCAGCAGAGAATTCACGAAGTTACAACATAGTATATGGTGCTGTTAGCTTTGGACAGTAAGACCCAGACTATTTGGCACCAGAGAGATGGGGTGGGACTCAGTTTGATTGGCTGCTGGTGGCCAATGAATTGGCCAAAAGGCCATATAACAGGTGGTGATTGGATTCTACCTGGGTGGGATGATTTCCAGAGACCCAAGGAAAGCAGAGTTGAGACCTGGACATGCAGAGACAAGGGGTGGGATTCTATGATTCTGTGCAGGGTCGGAGAATCGCTGGGCGGGGCGCGAATCCCCAGAGAATCGGCGCCAATGGCGGCGGTGCATTCGCCGCGGTGCCAGTCAGGGGCCGCTCAACGCGGCTCCCCGGTGATTCTCCACGTTCGACGGGCCGAGTGCCCGCCGAGTTCGTCCGAGTCCCGCCGGCATCGTTCACGTGTTGTCCTACCCAGCAGGACCTCGGCATTCTGGCTGAGGGGGCCGTCCTGGTGGGGGGAGGGTTGGATCCGACTCCGGGGGGCCTCCACGGTTGCCAGGCCCGCGATTGGGGGCTACCGATCGGCGGGTGGGCTAATTCCGGGGTGGGGGGCTGATGTTCCCCTGTGCGGCCCCCTGTAGGGCTCCACCATGTTGCGTGGGGGCCGGCGCGGAGACGGCAACCCACGCGCATGCGCAGACCCGCGCCGGCCGTGGCACGCATGCGCGGACCTGCGCCGCCCGTGCTGGGGCCCTTATCAGCAGCTGGAGCTGTGTGAAGCAGTCCAGTGCCGTGCTGGTCCCCTGTGGGTTGGGGAATTGCTGCTCCTAGCGGCCAGATGACGCCGTCGTAAAATGCTCTGGCGTTTACGACAGCGCCAACACTTAGCCCCATTATTGGAGAATCCCACCCAAGGATTTGCTCTCTCTCTCTTTCTCTCTCACTGTCTCTTCAGAAAGGCTGTGAGTTTCAATGGGCGGGATTCTCCGTGAACCAGCGGGGCGGGCCACTCCGGCACCGAGGAGTGGCATGAACCACTCCGGCATCGGGCCGCCCCGAAGGTGTGGAATCATCCGCAGCTTCAGGAGCTAGGCTGGCGCCGGAGTGTTTGGCTCCGCGCCAGGTGGCGCGGAAGGGCCTCCTCCCACCGGCACGAGTTGGCACATGCGCGGGAGCGCCAGCGTGTGCTGCCGTCATCCCAGCTGATGCGCAGGGGAGTTCGTCTCCGCACTGGCCATGGCGGAGGTTGACAGCGGCCGGTGCGGAGGGAAAGAGTGCCCCCACGGCACAGGCCATCCGTGGATTGGTGGGCGATCCACCCCCCGCCAAAAAAGCGGCGGAGAATTCGGCAGCCGGCGTCGGAGCGGCAGGGCGGGATTCACGCTGCCCCCTAGCGATTCTCTAACCCGGCGGGAGGATTGGAGAATCCCGCCCCTGGATCTTTGGAACATATGATTGGAATACTGAATGTTTTGTTTTGTTTATTGTTTGTTGTCACGTGCACCGAGGTACAGTGAAAAGTATTTTTCTGCATGCAGCTCGAACAGATCATTTAGTACATGAAAAGAAAATAAGTATTAGGGAAACACAAGGTCCACAATGTAATATATAGACACCAGCATCGGGTGAAGCATACAGGAGTGTAGTATTAATCAGGTCAGTCCATAAGTAGGTAGTTTAGGAGTCTGGTAACAGTGGGGAAGAAGCTGTTTTTGAATCCGTTTGTGCGTGTTCTCAGACTTCTGTATCTCCTGCTTGATAGAAGAAGTTGGAAGAATGAGTAAGCCGGGTGGGAGAGGTCTTTGATTATGCTTCCCACTTTCCCAAGGCAGCTGGAGGTGTCGATAGAAGTTAAAGACTTTTTCTGTTTTGTTTTATTTCTTTAAAAATTGCTGGCCTGCAGGAAGCCATTTTCTCATGTCAGCTCCTGCTCAGTATGTAAAACCTCCAGTGCAGATCAGCAAAGCATTTTATACTCGTCTGTCTGTATGAATTTACGCAAGCCAAACTAAAGAGCGGGATTCTCCATTAGCCGACACCGAAATTAGGAAAGATGATTGGGTGGAAAATTGGTTCTGACGCCAAAATCGGGGCAGGCGCCAATTTGACACCAAATCGCAATGCTCCAGTACCTCAACATCGGCATCAATGCATTCCAGAACGCACGTACAGTAAACACCTTTTGCATATCATTAGAAGGCCCGACCCGGTATTCTCCGGGCCGCCACGATTCTCCACCTCCAATGGGCCGAGTTTGTGATGGCATGGTTTGCTTGTGCTTTTAACAAATCGAAATTGATGTAGCAGCTACTGAGGGAGAGAGAGGGAGTACAAAAGGTGTTCAACATTGCCAAAGTGTGCTGACAGTTGTGCTGCTGGCCGGGGGACTTCTGCCAGGGCTGTGGGGAGTAGTGGGGAGTGGCCAGGAAGTGGGTTGTGGGGTCGGGATGGACGGACATGGAACACCATTGCTGCAGCCGGCAATCAGCCATGCAGCTGCGCACACCACTTACAGCTCACTTTATCTTAGAGCCACCAGTGGTATAGCTGTCCTCCCAGGCCACCCTCCTGGGTGCCCTCTGGCCCCAGTGGACCCATCAGTTGTATGGGTATGCTCCAGTGCAATCAGTGTGGTCCTGTAGGCTGGTTTGAGTGTTTATGGGCAGTGAAGTGTGTATATGCGGCACAGCTTGTCAGCCTCCCGAGTGTCCATCATGGGCCTGGCGAATCCTAAATCGTTTATCATTGAAATCGATTGTGTTCCACGCGGTATCGGTGCTAGCCCCTCAGCGATAATGGAATCAGGCCAGGTGCGGCGCCTGTTTTTCTGTCGCACATGTCCACGGATTCTATGTTGGCATCAACACTTAGTCTCAGAAATGGAGAATCCTGGCCAAAATCTTTGTGACTTTAAAACAGCGGCTCGTGAGCAAAAAAACCAACACAGTAAGTACAAATATGACTTTTGAAGTAGTTTAGTATTGTAAATATAAGGCAATACCATTGGTTACTAATAATAATGATCTTTATCAGTGTCACAGGTAGGCTTACATTAACACTGCAATGAAGTAACTGAAACTCTCCTAGTTTCCACATTCCGGTGCCTGCTCAGGTATACAGAGGGAGAATTCAGAATGTCCAAATTACCTAGCAAGCAAATCTTTCAGGACGTGTGGGAAGAAACCCACGCAGACGGGGAGTAGGTGCAGACTCCACACAGACAGTGACCCAAGCCAGAATCGAAGTCGGGGCCCTGGCGTTGTGAAGCAACAGTGCTAACCACTGTGCTACCATGCCGCCTAGTACAAGTTATATGATTTACCTCCAGATTGGAAGGATTCAAGCTAACGTTGGGAGACATAGGCATATAGCTGGCAGACAATAACTCATTTGGGAGCCTTGGAGAGAAAAGAGACATTGTGGTTGAGATTCGAAATGTAGCTGAGGAGGAAATAAAAAATAAAATGCTGCAGGATGCTGGAGATCTGAATCTGAATCGAATGGAGTGGCACAGTAGTTAGAACTGCTGCCTCACAGCGCCAGGGACCAGGGTTCGATTTCGACCTCTGGTGACTGTCTGTGTGGAGTTTGCACTTTCTCCCCATGTCTGCGTGGATTTCCTCCGGATGCTCCAGTTTCCTCCCACACTCCAAAGACGTGCAAGTTAGGTGAATTGGTCTTGATAATATTGGGGTTACGAGAATAGGAGCGGGGGATAGGGGGCTCTATTGGAGCAAGGGCCGGTGCAAACTTTATGGGCCGAATGGCTTCCATCAGCACTGAAGGGATTGTATGAAAACGATGGGAGCATTCAGTACAGCAGGCAGCTGAATCATTAGCTTGTGTATTCAGTCCAGAGATGCTGCTTGCAGGATACACTGAGAGTTTATGCAGCTGTCTATCTTGTTGTTGGAGGAGAGGATGGACGTGCTGAGGCGGTATGATGGACAGGTTTGAAGGGGAGAGTGACAGTGCCGAAGAAAACGAAGGCATTGAAAATTCAAGTCACTGGGGAAGGTGAGTGGGAAATTGGGATTGGGGAGTTGCTCGTGTAAGCCACGTTAGCTAGGTTTTGTTGTTGGTTGGGTGTGTGTTGTTCATCTTGCTCCTTTGATATCGAGTGGTTAAAATGGTTAAATTTATAAATGCCGTAATAATTTTTTTTTTTAAATGCAAGTCAGCACAGCAATGGGTTTGTGTGCCCAGTCATTGAGGGGGCAAAGGAATGGACGCAGGAAGTGGATGTCCAAAATGAGCTTGGAGAAGGTATGTTGGGCCAAAGTAAAAGTAAAAGTTTGGACAAGAAGATGGGAGGCAGCTATACAGACGACCTTACAGTTGTTTTTTGCGGTGATGATGGGAGAGGAGGTAGCAAGAGGTTTAAGGAGGTAGTTAATTATGCAGGAAGGCAACCAAGGGTGATCTTTGTCCTTGAGGACAAACCTACTTAATTTTACAGTATTGCCTTATGTGACCAAGACAGAGTTTATTTTCCATTTAAATGTTTAAACATTGATAAAAGTAATCTCTGAACTTCAAAGATATTTTTATATCCCTTAATCCAAAATGTTTTTCCCAAGCAGGTATACATGGAAAAGTGTATGCTTAAAAATAAGGCTGATTAAATCTGCATAGTGAGAACAAATTGACATAGTGCACTCTACATTCACGATCAGGAGATCAACAGCAGTTTTATTTTATTTGAAATGTTTACACTAGCCACCCATTAAAGTAAATTACCTTGTAGAGACATTTCACAATGTAGACAAAACAGTATTTAACATCCAGTATGTGCCATTTACCCACTAACATAGTAAATACAGTGCAACCAAATTGGAGGTCATAACTAGGTGTAATTGGAGTCATTGCTTTGTAAAAGGGGAGGAAACAACCTTTGGGGATCTCAAAGGCCTAACGTTAAGACAACAATTAAAATCACTGCCACGGAGTTGCAGAAATGATTAATAAGGTGTTGCTAGTGGTTGTAGACTCAATGGACTCACTGGTTGATTTTGTATCTGTGTGTACAGAAATACCGAGGACAAGGTTATTCTCATTTTCCAGTTGGAAATTCCAGTAATCACAATAAATGGTGCAATTGTGGAAAAACCAGTAGATTAGCCCGCAGATTGCTGACAATGGAATGATTTTCTAGCCCTGACACCACCTTTAAATTTCCTGTCACTCCTGCGTCAATGCCCACCTGTGTCAGCGCTGGAAAATTCTGCTCACACCCATTCCGTGACACCAAGAAGTTCCTTATTATTACTATTGCAGCTGCAGCTCCTGGAAGCCCAGGTTTCAGAGATGGAGCGGTAGCTGGGACACTATGGAGTATCAGCGAGGAGGAGAGTATCATGGATAGCACGTGCAGAGAGATGGTCACACAGCAGGCTCAGAGTCAACGGACAGAAAGTGTATGGAGCTAGGTCACAGATCAGCTGTGATCTCATTAAATAGTGAGACAGGCTCAAGGAGCTGAATAGCCTACACCTGTTCCTAAGTTCTTATATTCCTATGTTCTAGTGTCCACAGGAATCTCTTGTGGCCATTCCCTGCAATATAGATATACCGCTTTGGATACCATTGGTGGATACCAGGGAAAACAGCAACAACCAAATTCATTCCACCAAGGTTGGCTCTGCTGCACAGGGGAGGAGTAATATGTGTTGGAATGCTATAGTTATAGGGGATTCAATTCACCATACCCAAGCCAAACCTCCACCCTACCCCCGTAACCAAGTAATCCCACCCCACCATTTTGGGCACTAAGGGCAACTTAGCACGGCCAATCCACCTAACCCACACATTTTGGACTGTGGGAGGAAACCGGAGCACCCGGAGGAAACCCACGTAGACGCGGGGGGAACGTGCAGACTCCGCACAGGCAGTGACCCAAGCCGCGAATTGAACCTGGGACCCTGGAGCTGTGAATCAACTGTGCTAACCACTGTGCTACCGTGCTGTCCACCGCTCTGGTGACAGGTGGGAGCGGGGGCAGATCTCTTAGCCTTCACCTCGCTGATCGCTGGCAGGGATGGTGGTCAGCCTCTCCACCCTGTATATCGCGTGGTGGGGAGACCTGCTGGAGTTTTTGCCCCTAGAGAAGGTGAACTTCGAACTTCGGAGGTTTTTTTTGTTTGCTTGGGGTTATTTTTGTATTATGAAAATGCTGAAAATCTGTTGAATAAAAATACTTTTAAAAAAAGAACTGAAAAACATTAAGGAGACAAAAACATTAGTAAGGGTTGTATATAGACCTCCAAACTGTAATGGTGAAGTTGGGAATGGCATTCAACAGGAAATTAGAGACGCATGCAACAAAGGAACATCTGTAATTATGGGTGACTTTAATCTGCATAAAGATTGGGAAAATCAAATTTGTCACAATACCATAGGGAAGGAATTCCTGGAGTGCATATGGTGCGATTTTCTGGACAAATACAACGAAGAACCAACTAGAGAACAGTCCATCCTAGACTGGGTGTTATGTAATGAGAAAGGAATCACTAGCAATCTAGTTGTGTGGGGAATGTGTGACAATAATATGATAGAACTTTTCGTCAAGATGGAGAGTAACGTAGTTGATTCTGGGACTAGGGTCCTGTATCTTAATAGTGGGAACTATGATGTTATGAGGCACAAGTTGGTTATGGTAGATTGGGAAACGTTACTTGTGGGAAGACAGTGGACAATGACAAACATTCAAGAAGATCATGGGTGAACTACAACAATTTTTCATTCTATTCGGGCACAAAGCTAAAACTGGGAAGGTGGTCAAATTATGGCTCACAAGGGAAATAAGAGATAGTATTGGCTCCAAGGAAGAAGCATACAAATTTGGCCAGGAAAAACAACAGACCTGAGAATTGGGAGCAGTTTAGAATTCAGGAACGGAGGACCAAGGGATTCATTTAAAAGAGGAAAATAGAATACAAGAGTAAGCTTGCTGGGAACATAAAACTGACTGTAAAAGTTTTTATAGGTACGTGAAGAGAAAAAGTTTGATGAAGGTAAGTGTAGGTCCCTTACCATCAGAAACAGGGGAATTTATAATGGGGAACAAAGACATGTCTAACCAACTAAATACATACTTTGGTCTTGTCTTTACAAAGGAGGACACAAATAACATACCAGAAATGTTGGGAACACAGGGTTTAGTGATAGGGAGAAAACAAATGAATTCTGGATTAGTAGAGAAATAGTGTTGGGGAAATTGATGCAATTGAAGGCCAATAAATCCCCAGGGCCTGAAAATGTACATCCCAGAGTAGTTGAGGAAGTGGCCCTAAAAATAGTGAATGCAATGATGGTCATCTTCAAGACTTGATAGACTCTGGAACAGTTCCCACAGATTGAACAGTAGCTAATGTAACTCCACTCTTTAAAAAGGATTAGGGTTAGGGAGGTAGAGGGAAGACAAGGAATTATAGACCAGTCAGCCTGACGTCGGTAATGGGGAAAATTCTAGAGTCCACTGTAATCTTTATTAATAATTTTTATTAGTGTCACAAGTAGACCTACATTAACAGTACAATGAAGTTACTGTGAAAATCCCAGAGTCTCCAAGCTATGGCGCCTGTTCGGGTACACCGAGGGAGAATTCAGAATGTCCAATTCACCTAACAAGCATGTCTTTCAGGACTTGTAGGAGGAAACTGGAGCACCCGGACGAAACCCACGCAGACAGGGAGAACGTGCAGACTCCGCACAGACAGTGACCCAAGCTGGGAATCAAACCCAGGTCCTTGCCATTGTGATGCAACAGTGCTAACCACTGTGCTACCGTGCTGCCCATTATCAAAGATTTTATAGCAGAACAGTGGTAGAACGCGACAGGGTCAGCATTGGTTTATGAAGAGGAAATAATGCTTGACAAATCTACAGCAGTTCTTCGAGGATGTAACTAGAAGAGTTGATGAGGGGGAGCCAGTGGATGTGGTTTATTTGGACTTTCAGAAGGCTTTCCACCAAGTCCCACATAAGAGATCAGCATGTAAAATTAAAGTGCATGGGATTAGGGGTATTGAGATGGATAGAAAACTGGTTGGCAGAGGAGGAATAAATTAGTCTATTTTCAAATTGGCAGGCAGTGACAAGTGGGGTACCAAAGGGATCAGTGCTGGAACCCCAGCTATCCCCAATATATAGAAATTCATTGTGGGAACTAAATGTAATATCTTCAAATTTGCAGATGACTCAATGCTGGGTGGGAGGGTGAGCTGTGAGGGGGATGCTTGAGTGTGATTTGGAAAAGCTTAGTTAGTGGGCAAATGCATGGCAGATGCAGTACAATGTTGATAAACATGAGGTTATCCATTTTGATAGCAATAACAGAAAGGCAGATTATTATCTGAATGTCTCTTAATGAAGAGAGGAGAATGTGCAATGAGATCTGTGTGTCCTTGTACACCAGTCACTAAAGTTAGTATGCTGACTTTATTGGGACAAAGGGGGATGAAAGGAAATCGGGCAAGTTGGGATCAGCCCAATGAGTTGGACGATCAACCATGATCATAATGAATGGTGGAGCAGGCTTGGAGGTCCAAATGGCCTCCGCCTGCTCCTATTTTCTACGGTTCTAATGATGCTGCTTAGATATCTGAGTTAGTTTAATTGATATTATTGGTCATATTAAAATAATGACTTGCAAAATTAATGAAAAATAGTTTCTCCAAAATTAACAACTCGTCTACCTCTTCTCTCAATCATCCAATTTTACCAGGGGAATAGTAACAGAAAGCTTGTGGACTCCATTAGAACATAGTAGAGCCCAATTGAATTGTGTCTTTCTCCTGGGAAATGGCGTGCTGTGTAAGGAGCCTAACCCTAACCCTAACCCTCTTTTTATTAATGTTTTCAGGAGCTAGAACAAAAGGCGGGATTTCCTATGCTAGGAGCTGCTACTTCCCTGATTCTAAGGACTAATTGTTAGTGCTGGAGGCTGGAACGCACAGGGATATTGGGTGTCCTGGACTCCAGAAAGGGTTCTAAAGAATGGGCTATTTTTAAATTGGCCCCTTGCACAGGAAGCCAATGGGGACATGCTGACATGTAAGGGGAATGCTAGGCAACACTCCCCCATCCACTTCCTCATGGACAGGGGTCAACATTTCTAGCTTCACAAAGTGAGTAGAGCCATGAGCTGCCCTCAAAGTGAAGCTTGTACCCACCCTGCTATGCACAAATCAGTTGGCCTCCCATTTTCCTTGGAACCCGGCTGGGGCTAATAATAATAATCTTTTTATTGTCACAAGTATGAAGTTACTGTGAAAATCCCCTAGTCGCCACATTCCGTGCCTGTTAGGTACAGGAATTTAACCCGCTCTGCTGGCCTTGTTCTGCATTACAAACCATCTGTCTAGCCCACTGAGCTAAACCAGCCCTCTGGAACCGGCTAAGTGCTGGAAGACACCATAGATACATTACTGGCATAACTGCTATACTTGAGACCTATGGATTTGAATGGCCGTTATTTCTACTTTTCCTAATTTAGTTAAAATTTACATTATTTATTTATTATTCATTCTAATTTTTTGCTTTTGTTTCAACAATTAAGCTTACTTATGTTCTTGCCTCTAAGTAATTTGATTTCAAAACACAATTTGATCCCAAAGTTGACACCTTTATCTTTACCTATGTTTGGCTAATTGTACTCAGTAAATTGCACACTGACATTAAACTTGCATCATATTGAGATAAAACAGACCCTATCTATTACATGATATTTTGCTATGTTTCCACATAGTGACATTCAGCCAGGAAATGGGCATGGCCGTAAATGTATTTATCACTAACCACAAAACCAAAAGCATCTGAAAGTACAAATGAATCATGGCAGTTTTATTCTCTTAAACTGAAATACAAAACATACATGTATCTACACACACACACATGCACATGCGCGCTTAAGATGCTGGGTCTATTCACGTCAGAGAGATGCATCAGATCTTTTCTACCCATAATGTTTTGTATATTTTGTGTGATGTAGAATAACTTCATCAATTTACGCTGATGACTCTGAAGGTCAGCTGAATGAAGCATCACAGTGAAGAAACAAGGTGCACAGAGAACAGCAAGAAACGGTATTCGGATAAAGAAAGTAGTTCGGAAATAGTTGGGAGGGACCAAGTGGGAAAATACAAGTCAGATTCAGATGGATTTGAAATGCATGTGGTAAACTGCATGCTCAAATTGCTGCATAAGATTTTGATAGAGTGGCAATAATGGAAACTTGGAACCAGGGCAGGACTGGGAATTTAATATTTCTGGCTCCAAGGGTGGAGAAATTTGTTTGCGGTGCTACACAGACTTAATCGATTCATGGGTGGTAGGCAGCGCAGTAGGTAATTTGGGCATTCTAAATTCTTCCTCCGTATACCCTAATAGGTGCCGGAATGTGGGACTTGGGGCTTTTCATGGTAACTTCATTGTAGTGGTAATGTAAGCCTACCTGTGACAATAAAGATTGTTATTATATTATATTATACCTCATGGCTCACACAATATTCTTCAAGCTGTGCTGCAGAAGCCATGCAGTTAGCAGCCCTCGACACTGCCTATCCCCTGGGAATTGGTACAAATCTACATATCACTGTAATAAGTTGTGGATGTATTGCATGCACTGATTCTAGATTCCAGAAGGGGTCCCAGCAGACTGGAAGTTAGTAGATGTATTATGGCTCAATTCAAAAAAGGAGGGAGAGAGTACAGGTGACATCAGACTGATGACATCAGTTTTTAGGAAAATGTTGGAATCTTAGTGATGCATTTGGAAAATCATAGTATAGGTAAAGTCGCCATAGTCTCAGATGACATAGGCTGCTTTCCGCTTTGAGTGGGAGAACTGACTGGTGGTGATTCAACCTGAGGATCACCACATCTTAGGCAAGGGTCACGGTTGAGAAGGCGGGCCTTCATGAATAACCTCAGCCAGTACGGGAATTGAACCCGTGCTGCTGGCCTTGCTCTGCATCACAAATCAGCTGTCCAGCCAACTGAGCTAAACCAAAATCAGAGTATAAAATCATAATATGATCATATTTGGTTGGCCCACTCAAGGACAGAGGAGGGAATCTATGCATGGAGCCAGAGGAAATGGGGGAGGTATTAAGTGAATACTTTACACCAGTATTCACCAAAGAGAAGGACATGGTGGATGATGAGTCTAGAGAAAGGTATGTAGATAGTCTGGGTCTTGTTAATATCAAAAAGGAGGTGTTGAGTGATTAAAAATCATTGAGTCCCCAGGGCCTGATGGGATCTACCCCAAAATACTGAGAGAGGCAAGGGAGGATATTTCTGGGACCTTGACAGAAACCTTTGTATCCTTATTGGCTACAGTGGAGTCTCAGAGGACTGGAGAATAGCCAGAAGAAGGGTGGGCGCGATTCCCTGCACCCGCAGAAAATCGCGAAGTTGGCCGTGAAAACGGCCGACTTTTGCGACGGCCCGACACGGCCCATTTCCCGAGGTATTCACGTCCGGGAACTGGGCTAGGATCGGGGCCGCGTCAATCACGTGCGCGATGACGCCGGAATGCGGCGACGCTACGAACACGCCCACGTGACGCCGCCCGACGCTGTAAAAGGGCACGGGCGAGAACAGAAACTAGGCCAGGATGTCGGAGCTCAGGAGAGCAGCCCCGCGATTCGTTGAGGCTGACGTGGGGATAAAAAAAAAGGAGGTAGGCAGAAAGCAGGAAATTATAGGCCAGTGAGTTTAACTTCGGTAATAGGGAAGATGCTGGAATCTATCATCAAGGAAGAAATTGCGAGGCATCTGGATAGAAATTGTCCCATTGGGCAGACGCAGCATGGGTTCGTAAAAGGCAGGTCGTGCCTAACTAATTTAGTGGAATTTTTTGAGGACATTACCAGTGCAGTAGATAACGGGGAGCCGATGGATGTGGTATATCTGGATTTCCAGAAAGCCTTTGACAAGGTGCCACACAAAAGGTTGCTGCATAAGATAAAGATGCATGGCATTAAGGGTAAAGTAGTAGCATGGATAGAGGATTGGTTAATTAATAGAAAGCAAAGAGTTGGGATAAATGGGTGTTTCTCTGGTTGGCAATCAGTAGCTAGTGCTGTCCCTCAGGGATCCGTGTTGGGCCCACAATTGTTCACAATTTACATTGATGATTTGGAGTTGGGGACCAAGGGCAATGTGTCCAAGTTTGCAGATGACACTAAGATGAGTGGTAAAGCGAAAAGTGCAGAGGATACGGGAAGTCTGCAGAGGGATTTGGATAGGTTAAGTGAATGGGCTCGGGTCTGGCAGATGGAATACAATGTTGACAAATGTGAGGTTATCCATTTTGGTAGGAATAACAGCAAACGGGATTATTATTTAAACGATAAAATATTAAAGCATGCCGCTGTTCAGAGAGACTTGGGTGTGCTAGTGCATGAGTCACAGAAGGTTGGTTTACAAGTGCAACAGGTGATTAAGAAGGCAAATGGAATTTTGTCCTTCATTGCTAGAGGGATGGAGTTTAAGACTAGGGAGGTTATGTTGCAATTGTATAAGGTGTTAGTGCGGCCGCACCTGGAGTATTGTGTTCAGTTTTGGTCTCCTTACTTGAGAAAGGACGTACTGGCGCTGGAGGGTGTGCAGAGGAGATTCACTAGGTTAATCCCAGAGCTGAAGGGGTTGGATTATGAGGAGAGGTTGAGTAGACTGGGACTGTACTCGTTGGAATTTAGAAGGATGAGGGGGGATCTTATAGAAACATTTAAAATTATGAAGGGAATAGATAGGATAGATGCGGGCAGGTTGTTTCCACTGGCGGGTGAAAGCAGAACTAGGGGGCATAGCCTCAAAATAAGGGGAAGTAGATTTAGAACTGAGTTTAGGAGGAACTTCTTCACCCAAATGGTTGTGAATCTATGGAATTCCTTGCCCAGTGAAGCAGTTGAGGCTCCTTCATTACATGTTTTTAAGGTAAAGATAGATAGTTTTTTGAAGAATAAAGGGATTAAGGGTTATGGTGTTCGGGCCGGAAAGTGGAGCTGAGTCCACAAAAGATCAGCCATGATCTAATTGAATGGCGGAGCAGGCTCGAGGGGCCAGATGGCATACTCCTGCTCCTAGTTCTTATGTTCTTATGTTCTTATACTGCTCGAATCAATCGAGCAGAGGAGGGGCATCATCTGCCCGCGTAGAGGGCATCGCCACTCTGCCAGCGCGGTGCGCCAGGCCTGGCGTGAGGTGGCTGCTGCCGTTAGTGCTGTGGGGCAGACCCCTCGCTCTGCAGACCAATGTCGGAAGAAGATGCACGACCTCACCAGGGCTGTCAGGGTAAGTGCCAAGAGGATGCCCCCGGGTGACAACCATCCCTCCCCCCTTAACTTAATCACCCACCTCCCCCCCCCCCCACCGGCATGGGGGGTGGAGGGGGCAGAGTGAGTTGAGGGTGGTTCACAAAGTAGTCACAGACCCAGCGCTCTAGCCCCCGTGGAGAGATGCAATGGTCTTATTACAACTTGACCCCCAAACTGTGCCAGTATCTGAACGGCCTGCTGATACCTGCCGTATTGTAATGCTATACCTATGCCCCCTCCCCCAACAGGACAAGACCGCTCACAACACCCGTGAGCGGAACAAGACTGGAGGGGGTTCGCCCATCCTGCGCCCCCTCACCACGTTTGAGCAGAGGGCACTGGACCTTGTTGGGGGATCTGCCACCCGGGAGATCGCGCAATGCGAGGTTGGCGGAGCTGCAACAAGTGAGACAACCCTGCATGACAAACAACCCCCCCCTCCCCCATCCTCTGTCCCTTCACACTCTGCCCACTGGAACACCTCCCCCATCCTCTGTCCCTTCACACCCTACCCACTAGGACACCTCCACCATCCTCTGTCCCTTCACACCCTGCCCACTTGGACACCTCCCCCATCCTCTGTTCCTTCACACACCCTGCCCACTGGGACACCTCCCCCATCCTCTGTCCCTTCACACCCCTGCCCACTTGGACACCTCCCCCATCCTCTGTCCCTTCACACACCCTGCCCACTGGGACACCTCCCCATCCTCAGTCTCTTCACACACCCTGCCCACTTGGACACCTCCCCCATCCTCTGTCCCTTCACACCCTGCCCACTGGGACCGTCCAGCGCCTGGCCGAGCGAATCTAGATAACCCGTTTCATTCTCTTCCCTAGGACGTGATGCCGAACGACCAGGGCCGTCTGCCTCCAGGCAGACACAGGCATCTGCCCCCACCTCACCCAGGGCCGCACAAGAGAGGGTGCCCGATCAGCGGGGAGTCCCATCCTCCCCAACCAAATCTGTGGAGCAGGACGCCCAGAGGGTGGCGACAGAGCAAGAGAGAGAAATGGCCCGCGAACGCCCTGCGGCCTCTCAGCGGGCCGATGACATAGAGGAGGCGTCAACCCAAGACGACCTCGAGCTTGCGGCACAGCTATCTCCCACACCATCCACCATCCCAGAGACACTAACCCCGGTTGGCCTATTTAGTGATGAGGCTCCTGGGTCACAGTCTGGGTCGCACATCACAGCTGAGCAGGTACAGCAGGTGGAGGTCGGAGCAGCCGAGGGCCCGGACTGGCAGAGGCCAGGCCAGGCCCAGCATGCAGCTGGCTCCCAGACATTTTCCGAGTTCCTGGACTTTCTCAACCCACCCGCACAGCCGATGCATCAAGAAACCCAGGGAAACAATGACGGGATGAGGGCTGTCTTCCAGACTCTGCAGATGCTGTTAGAGGAGTCGAACCGCGTCCACGAGCAGGGAGTGGTGCCGCTCATGGCAGCAACCCAGGCCGACACCGCACGGGTGGCATCCGCGGTGGAGGCAATGGGTCAGGTTATGCAAGGCGTTGGGCTTAATGTGCACGCGTCATCCTCGGCCCTGGACAGGGTTGCCCTCTCACAGGCAGCAATGCGCCAGAGCCAACACGACATTGCCGGCAAGCAGCGGGCCTTGGCCGAGTCTCAGCAGGTCATGGCCCAACGCAGCACGCCATGGCACAGTCACAGCAGTCGATGGCACAGTCCCAGAAGTCAATGGCACAGTCCCAGCAGTCAGTCGCGGAGAGCATCAACCGCCTGACACATGTGCTGGATGGTGTCGTGCACTCACAGGTTGAGATCGCACAGTCCCTGCGGGAATGTCTAACTCCCTGGACTCCGTCTCTGCAAACCTTCGGATCCTGGTGGATACCGTTGCAGGCCTCCAGGACTGGCAGCGCCAGGTGTCGGTGGCGCGACGGGGCACCTCCCCGCTTGCACCTCTGTCCCAAAGTGAGGTCCGGGGGCCACCGGGCTCCCCGAGGGAGGAGGAGGTTTCGGGGCCCGTCCCATTAACTCCATCACGGGACGTCCCGGAATTCTCGGCCTCCCCCCGTCCCATCCCTGGTGCATCGGGTGGGCAGCAGGCAGAGCAGGGTGGCACAACGTCACCCGAGACGCCCGCAGAGCAGCCTGGCCCATCAAGGCCGGGTCGCCCAGGAAACGCTTGGCCAAGGAGAAACGAGTCGAGGGGGGCGATTCGCAGCAATCCTCCTCCACTCCTGCTGTATCATCTGGGGAATCACTTAGATGTAGTGGTAGGGCCCGTAAAGCAACTAAGAAAGACACTGAGTAAGTTGGCACGGGTGAAGGGCACAGTTTAGTTGTAGGGGCTAGGGCACCTGTAAATTTTTGTTTACATTAAACGCACTGTTCCACCTTACTTGTAATACCGTGTGATTGTTCCACAGCCACAGGAATCGTGATGGTGACCGAGTGTCGCTGGGGTTGACGAGCGGTGAAACTTCGGCGCTGGGTGTGCAGTCCCTTCCCCCCCACCCCCTCCCACAGCTAGCCCACGCGGGCACGTGGGAGTGTCCGTGACGATCTCAGCGGCAACCAAGGTGGATGGTTCAGCTATTGCCATGGGTCAGACTCTCTCTAACGATTCTGAGCTTACAGCTCTTCGCAGAGCGGCCTGTCATCATTCCACATGGCACTGATCACACCCGCTGACACAGCCATCAATGTTGTGCCATACCGTCTGGACCCGACGTAAGGGTGTCGAAGTGGAGAAGTGAGCAGTGTACACTGAGAGGGGGTGGGGGGGGGGTTGTGGTGGTGGCAGTTGACCCATGTGTTGACCCTCTGCACGACTAGCGATGCAGGTGGTGGTTTGGTGTTCAGCGGGGACGTCACACACGACGCGTGAACTGTGCTGCCACCAAGGCGTCGCATGTCCGCCGTCCTCGCCGGGTCCGTCGTGCCGCCTCCTGGACATCACCAGCACCAGGGTCGTGTCTGCGTTCTGCATCCGCCACTCGCCTCCTCCTCCTCCTCCTCCTCTGTGCTGGCACCACTGCCACTTGCTTCTCCCTCCGCCTCCTGCAGCAGGTCATCTCCCCTCTGCATCGCGATGTTGTGCAGCGCACAGCAGACCACAACAATGCGAGCGACCCTGTCGGGCTGGTACTGCAGGGCCCCTCTGGAGCGGTCCAGGCACCTGAATCTCATCTTCAGGAGGCCAAGGCAGCGCTCCACCACACCGCTGGTTGCTGCATGGGCATCGTTGTATCGGGTTTCCGCATTGGTCTGAGGCCTCCGAATAGGCGTCATCAACCAAGACCTCAGCGGATAACCCCTGTCGCCTAGCAACCAGCCCCTCAGCCGGGGGGGACGTCCCTCAAACATCGCAGGGATGAACGACTGCGCCAGTATGTAGGAATCATGCACACTCCCTGGGAACCTTGCACAGACATTCATGATCCTCATGTGGGGGTCGCATACCACCTGGATATTCATGGAGTATGTCCCCCTCCTGTTTGTGAACACGTCCCTGTCCCCTGCAGGCGGGCGCATGGGGACGTGAACACAATCGATTGCCCCCTGCACCATCGGTATCCCGGCCACGCTGGCAAATCCACGAGCTAGTGAGTCTTGAGTTGCTCGGTCCTCGGGAAAGGTGATGTAGCGTTCGGCGATGGCATAGAGGGCGTCGGTCACATCCCGGATACACCTGTGCACCGATGACTGGGAGATCCCAGAGACGTCCCCGCTCGGAGACTGGAAGGAGCCGGTCGCATAGAAGTTAAGAGCGACCGTCACCTTGATGGCAACCGGGATCGCGTGTCCTCCCCCCGTTCCACATGGGGCGAGGTGCGCCACGAGGTGACAGATATGTATCACCGTCCGCCTACTCAGCCGGAGTCTCCTCCTGCAGGTGATGTCCGGCATTGTTAGGAAAGAGACCCGGACACGGTACACCCTCGGCCTTGATCGTCGCCTCTGGCGCCGTGGCTGCACCCTCACTCTCTCCTCTTCCTCTTCCTCCTCATCCTCCTCCTCCCCATGCTGCTCGACGACTGGCAACTCCTCGGCCCTTCCCTCTGCTGCTGCAGCTTGCCCTGCATCCACTGCGGGTTGTGGCTGTGGATGCTGCTGCATCTCCAAATGCAGTGCAGCAGCCCCAACCACTGCGCAGAACATCGCCGTTCTGTTCACAGACATTGTGCTAACCTACAGAAGGGTGGTGGGGGGCAGCAAACGGGACATGTTAGACGGAGGTTAGTCGACACCTCGGCAGCCGCCTGCCACGGGATACCTGTGTGTCCCGGTGGCCTGGTCGCGCTGCTGACACGCGGGCAGCCTAACCCCTGATCACTTTCTGCATCCAACGGGCAGTTAACTACATCCTCTTCACCGGTGCGTCAGTGGCTGGTGTCCGTAAGCCACAGGGCAACCAGCGGCTGTGTCCTCGTGACCGGCACACCATGGCATGGTGGCAGACATTTTGTAAGGTGGTTGGACGGGTCACTCGCTCACTCTCTCCCTACCCCCCCCCCCCACTCCCCCCTCAGTCTCCCCCACTCCCCCCTCAGTCTCCCCCACTTCCTCCCTCAGTCTCCCCCACTCCCCCCTCAGTCTCCCCCACTTCCTCCCTCAGTCTCCCCCCCTCCCCCCTCAGTCCCCCCCCTACCCCCCTCAGTCTCCCCCACTCCCCCCTCAGTCTCCCCCCCCTCCCCCTCAGTCTCCCCCACTCCCCCCTCAGTCTCCCCCACTCCCCCCCTCAGTCTCCCCCACTCCCCCCTCAGTCTCCCCACTCCCCCCTCAGTCTCCCCCACTCCCCCCTCAGTCTCCCCCACTCCCCCCCTCAGTCTCCCCCACTCCCCCCCCTCAGTCTCCCCCCCTCCCCCCCTCAGTCTCCCCCACTCCCCCCTCAGTCTCCCCCACTCCCCCCCCTCAGTCTCCCCCACTCCCCCCCCCTCAGTCTCCCCCACTCCCCCCTCAGTCTCCCCCACTCCCCCCCTCAGTCTCCCCCACTCCCTCCCTCAGTCTCCCCCACTCCCTCCCTCAGTCTCCCCCCACTCCCTCCCTCAGTCTCCCCCACTCCCCCCCTCAGTCTCCCCCACTCCCCTCAGTCTCCCCCCTCAGTCTCCCCCACTCCCCCCCCTCAGTCTCCCCCACTCCCCCCCCTCAGTCTCCCCCACTCCCTCCCTCAGTCTCCCCCACTCCCTCCCTCAGTCCCCCCCACTCCCTCCCTCAGTCTCCCCCACTCCCTCCCTCAGTCTCCCCCACTCCCTCCCTCAGTCTCCCCCACTCCCTCCCTCAGTCTCCCCCACTCCCTCCCTCAGTCTCCCCCACTCCCCCTCAGTCTCCCCCACTCCCCCTCAGTCTCCCCCACTCCCCCTTCAGTCTCCCCCACTCCTCCCTCAGTCTCCCCCACTCCCTCCCTCAGTCTCCCCCACTCCCTCCCTCAGTCTCCCCCACTCCCTCCCTCAGTCTCCCCCACTCCCTCCCTCAGTCTCCCCCACTCCCTCCCTCAGTCTCCCCCACTCCCTCCCTCAGTCTCCCCCACTCCCTCCCTCAGTCTCCCCCACTCCCTCCCTCAGTCTCCCCCACTCCCTCCCTCAGTCGCCCCCACTCCCTCCCTCAGTCGCCCCCACTCCCTCCCTCAGTCTCCCCCACTCCCTCACTCAGTCTCCCCCACTCCCCCCTCAGTCTCCCCCACTGGACCCCCCTCCCGTTCTCGGGGATGCCTTCCCCATTGTGGCCAGACTCCAGCAGTGCGCTGAGCGGTGCGCTCACCTAATCGAAGCTCTCGTCAGCCAGCACGGCTGGTGAGGCACTCTCAATTACGACACAAAAGTTAGGTCAGTAATCAAAGGCTTTAATAAGCATTGAACAATGGCAGCCTCCATGAGAAGTGTGCTCGCAAAATGGAGTCTCATCTTAAGTACTGTTTCCCAGGGGGCGTAGCCAGAGGCGGAGTCCCCCAGGGTTCCAAGCCTCTTAAAGGGGCAATGTATTCCGATCATCACAAGCCTCTTAAAGGGGGCAAGGTATTCCGATCATCACAACTGGTTGACGAACTTGAAAAGCAGGTGTGTTGGCCGGCGTGAAAACAGTGCGTGATGACGTCGGGACTTCGGCCCATCGGGGCAGGAGAATAGCGGGGGGCCAATAAATTGCGATTCTGGTCGTGTCGGGGGCGCATTCGAGGCCTTTGCCGGGAATCCCGACGTGTAGTTTGTGCGAGGTTCGGAGAATAGCGGGAGGGCATCGGACCTGCGTCGCCGTGAAAATTTGCGCGGCCAGCTATTCTCCGAACCGGCGTGAGTGCGGAGAATCGCGCCCGGTATGTTTAAGAAGGGTAGCAGGGATAATCCAGGAAATTATAGAGCCTTATGTCAGTGGTAGGGAAATTATTGGAGAAGATTCTTAGGGGCAGAATTTACTCATATTTGGAAACAAATAGACATATATGTGATAGGCAGCATGGTTTTGTGAAGGGGAAGTCGCGACTCACTAATTTGATCGAATTTTTTGAGGAAGTGACTAAGATGATTCATGAAGGAAGGGCAGTGGCTGTTGTCTGTATGGACTTCAGTAAAGTCTTTGACAAGGTCCCTCATGGTACACAGGTACAAAAGATGAAGTCACATGGGATCAGGAGTGAGCTGGCAAGATGGAAACAGAGCTGGCTTGGTCGTAGAAGACAGAGGGTAGCGGTGGAAGGGTGCGCCTCTGAATGGAGGGCTGTGACTAGTGGCATTCCTCAGGGATCATAGCTGGGACCTTTGTTATTTGTAGTATATAGAAATGATTTGGAGGAAAATGTAGTTGATCTGATTAGTAAGTATGCGGATGATGCAAAGATTGGTGGAGTTGTGGATAGTGAAGAGGACTGTTAGAGGATACAGCAGGGTATAGATTGGTTGGAGACTTCGTTTTAGTAAACATTTTATTGAATTATCAAATATAAACAGTAAATACATATAGCCAAAAATATACAGACAATACAGCTTTCATAAACAAACAAATATGAACCTACTCCCTCTACTTCCCCTGCATCCCGCTACCCCCCCCCCCCCCCCCCCCCCCCACACCCCCACACCCCCTCCCCCCCCAGCCCACGAACATGTCCAGGTCCTTAAAGAAAGAAATGAATGGCTGCCATCTCTGGTGGAATCTCCCCGCCAGCTTCTGATGGTTTACTTGACTTTCTCCAGATGCAAGACCGGTATCAAGTCTTCCATCCAGGCCGATGCCTTGGGTGGTGAGGGGGATCTCCAGTTGAGCAATATATGCCTCCTGGCTATTAAGGAGGTGAAGGCAAGTACATTCACCCTCACTCCTGAGTAGAAAGATGGGGAGTCCGAAACTCCAAATATTGCAGCCAGTGGGCAAGGTTTGAAGGTTGTCTGCAAAGTCTTGGATATTGTGTCAAAAAAGGAGGCCCAGTATCCAGCAAGCTTAGGTCAAGACAAAAGTGCACGTGTGTGGTTAGCCGGTGTAAGTGAACAGCAATCTTACTTGTTCTAACGTCTTGGAAGAGTCCACTCATTCTTCCCTTCGTCCAATGCTTTCAATGGAGCATTTTGAACTGAACCAAACTCAGTCTGGCACAGGATGAAGTGGAATTCACCCTGTAGAGGGCTTCTCTCCAAACCTCCTCAGTAAGCACAGAGCCTAGCTCCACCACCCATTTCTCACATACTCTATTCAAAGGGGCAGCATCTGAAGGTAGAATGAGGCTGTACAAATTTGAAATTGACCCTCTCCACTGCTGTGCCAAGGCCAGTACCTTTTACAGCAGGGAAGAAGGGAAGACCCGGGGGAAGGATGAAAAAAACTTAAGTGAGAAATCCCGAATTTGAAAAAAATGGAGACGGTTGGGGCCAGACAGCTTGTATCCATGGAAAGTACTCGGAGGAGGTAATATTTGTGTGGATGTTGGCTTTTGGGCAATTGTACATCAAACAAACCCAGGAGGAGAATTTGGGGCCAAAACCCAGTCTATTCAAGATCTCAAAAATGTAGTTCCACTCCACCCTATCAAACACCTTTTCTGCATCCAAAGATATGATAACTTCAGGTTCCTGAGCAGATGAGAGGGATAGGACAATGTTCAAGAGATGTCGGACATTGGCCAATAACTGTCTACCTTTGATAAAGCCTGTCTGATCCTCCAAAATTATATCTTGAAGACATGGCTCCACCCGGGTTGTCAGGACGTTCACCAGTATCTTGACATCCATGTTAGGGAGTGAAATGACCCACACTCCACTGGGTCCTTACCCTCCTTCAGAAGCACCGCGATTCTGGCTTGAGCTAAGGAAAGAGGTAATGATCCACTAGACAGTGAATCATCGAGCATGTCCAAGATTAAACGTATTAGTTGCTCTGAGAACCTCTTATAAACTTCGGGTGGGAAGCTGTCAGGACCAGGGGCTTTGCCAGATTGCAGCCAACCGATACATTTCTGTATTTCTTCTGGGCTTAAGGGGGATTCCACTTCCCATTTCCTGCCTTCCTCAATGAGCGGGATATATAAACCATCTAGAAACCACATTGTGTCTGAAGTATCTGGTGGAGGCTCTGACTAATAGATCACGGTAAAACATACTGAAAGTCACTGTTACCCGGAGAGGGACTAAATCTGGATTACCTTTGCTCCGAATCTGAGGAATTTCCCAGGAGACTGCCTGCTTCTCGAGTTGATGCCTTCTCCCCATGTTCATCAAAGGTGCCCCACAAACATTGTAACTGATGCATCGCTTTGGTCGTGGAGATCAATTCAAATTACAGCTGCATTTTTTTTCTGTGCACCTGTAATTCCGGCGTTGGGCGGCAGAATGTTACTGGTCAACCTCCAAAATGGAGTCCACCAGCCTGTGTCGTTCCGCTCTCTCCTTTTTCACAATGTGAGCTTTATATGAGATCATTTCCTCCTGATGATGGTCTTTAGGGTTTCCCATAGTATCGACGGAGAAATTGACTCTGTTTTGTTGAGTTTGATAAAGTCTGCTATAGCAGCAGACAATCACTCACAGAATTTGTCATCAGACAATAAAGTGATGTCTAGCTCCAGGGTGCGCCCTCAGGAGGGCCAAAATCAAAGCAAAATTCAACAAGATGAGGGGCATGGTCCGAGATGACAACTGCCGAATATTTAGCTGTTCTCACCGAGGGGAGGAGGGATTTGTCAACAATAAAAAAAAATCAATTCAGGAGTAGGTGTGGTGAATGTGCAAAAAAAAAGAAAATTCTTTATTATTTGGATGCAAAAAATGCCACGGGTCAACCCATGCGGTCCTATCCATGAAAGAGGTCAATTTTCTGGACATCCCAGTTTGGGGCCGGGATTTGGACATGGAACAGTCCAGGATACAGTTTCAATATCCTCCCATAATCATCCAACATGAGTCTAAATCATGGAGGGCATTCACCAGGGAGTTTATGAAGCTTGGGTGGTCCCAACTGGGGGCATGAATATTCACCAAAATAACCGGAGTGTTGCCCAATGAACCACAGACAATAATATGGCGATCATTGGGTTCATCCATAATCCGCGAGAGAGTAAATTGTAATTTTTTGTGGATCAGTACTGCCGTGCCTCTGGCCCTACCATTAAAGCCTGAGTGAAAGACTTGTCCCACCAAATTTTTGCAAAGTCTCATCTGGTCCTTCACCTGCAAGTGGGTCTCCTGTAGGAACACAACACCCGGGTCCAGACCCTTCAGATGTGCAAAGATAATAGCCCGCTTCACTGGTCCATTCAAACCCCTCATGTTCCAGGTTATAAGGCCGAGAGGAGAACCTCTACTGTCTCTCCCACTGGGTCAGCCATCATACCTGTGCTTCAGCAGGCAAGAAACTTCATAAAGCTATGTCGAGGAGATCCCACCAGGACAGCAGTCTATACCAGTCTTGAGGCCAGACAAGAACAAATTAGTGGACAACATCAGACTACCAACTATGCCCTCCTCCCTCCTTCCTGGACCCCCCTAACCCCACAATCCCCAACAAAGAAATCAAATTTATATAAAACCTAAACTCTCTAACACAAACAAAGCAAAGCTGAATGTTGGAAATTTGGAATGAAAACTGAAGATGTTGGAAACACTTGACTTGAAACGTTCACTGTTTCTCTCTCCACAGATCCTGCCGGATCCGCTGAGTATTTTCAGCATTTTCTGTATTATTACAGTGGGTGGAATTCTCCCATTGGGAGTCAAACAGCCGACGCCAGAGTGCAACCGTGTTTCACTCCGGCGTTGGAGGCCACTCCTCGCCCCCTATTCTCCCCCCCCCGGGGGCTAGGAGCAGCGGCGTGTGAATTCCGCGCACCGGGCCTTGACGCTTGCGTCAAAGCAGCGCGCCGGGAATGACGCGGCCGGCGGCGCCGAAGTGACGTCAGCCGCGCATGCGCGGTTGCCTTCTTCCCCTCTGCTGCCTCGCAAGACATGGCGGCTTGATCTTGCGGGGCGGTGGAGGGAAAAGAGTGCGTCTTTTAGAGACGCCGGCCCGACGATCGGTGGGCACTGATCGCGGGCCAGACATCTGCTGAGCACGCCCATGGTGCTCGATCCTCCCTCCGCCCCCCACAGGCCCCACACTCACCGGTCGCGCACTGTTCGCGCCGACAGCGACCAGGTGTGGTTCGCGCCGGCGTGAACCGGTCGGGTTCGGCAGGCCGCTCGGCCCATCCAGGCCGGAGAATCGCCGGTCACCGTGAGAAACGGCGAGCAGCGATTCTCCGAGCGGCCTGTCGCAAAACGTGACACGCCATTTTTGGGGGGGGGAGGGTGGGAGAATCGCGGGGGGTGCCAGGGTGGCGTGGCGTGATTCGCCCGGCCCTCCCGCGATTCTCCCCCCAGCGTGGGGTGCGGAGAATCGCGCCCAGTGTCTCCAACCTCCCCTTCCTCTCTAAATTATTTGAACGAGCTGTCAACTCTCAGATCTGTGTCCATCAGTCCCAGAATACCATGCTTGAATCCATCAAATCGGGTTTCCCTTCCGACTGCAGTACTAAATGGCTTTTTTAAAATCAAAGTCATAAATGACATCCTATGTGATTGACAAAAGTAACCTGACCTTTATCATCCTTCTCAACCTATTTGCAGCCTTTGCCACGGTTGACCACAACATCCTCCTCCAACATTTCTCCACCATCATCCAGCTGACCGGGACTGCTCTCACTTGGTTCTTTCTTATATATTTCACCAGAGTCAGAGAATCTTTTGTAATGGCCTATCTCTCCATATAGAATAGCGGTTTTAATATACTTACAACAGAGCCAGCCTGTTAGCCGTTGAACTTTTGGTGAACTGGCTGGCTGACTCTGTGGCACAGATCTTTATACAGCAGCTCCAGGGGGAGGAGTCCTGGGCGGAGCCAAGGGAGGAGGCCAGTACAAACTCTCGAGTACTCCCAGAGCTACTCCCCCGGTGGTCAGGTAGTGCAACTGCACTTACAATATTGATACATATATATACAGATTATAATACCGTGTGAATCTCATTCACCACATTCACCCCCTGTGAAAAAAATCGAGTCTGGCGGGGGTGGTGGCTCACAGAGTTAGTCTGTCCGGTGGACAAATTGTTCGTTTCGATCTGCAGAGCACCGGGGTTGCAGCCTCTTGCGGTGGCTGGGTGGGTGTTGAGAGCTGGGGTACGATTGCAGACTCCGGGGCGGGTCTCGTCCAAAATTCATACACCTCTGGCTCGACCGGAGATTGGGGGCGAGCTGGTGCTGGCGCGTGGAACCGGTGGGGCGAGCTTGTGGAATCGGGGGCACGAGGGGGCGGCAGCATAGGGAACGGGTAAGGGGTTCCTCAATGGGGGTAGGGAGGGGCTGGATCCAGCGGGTGCCAGGTCCCGAAGGGATACTGTGCCCTGGCGACCGTCCGGGAACTCCACGAATGCGTACTGGGGGTTGGAATGGAGGAGGCGCACCTTTTCAACAAGGGGGTCAGTTTTGTGCCCCCTGACGTGCTTCCTCAGGAGAACCGGGCCTGGCATCCTCAGCCACACTGGAAGTGAGACCCCCGTGGTAGTGTCCCTAGAAAAAATGAAGAGCCGCTCGTGAGGGGTTTGATTTGTCGCTGTACAGAGGAGGGATCTGATTGCGTGGAGCGCGTCTGGGAGGACTTCTTGCCATTGGGAGACTTGGAGTTTTCTAGACCGGAGGGTCAGTAGGACGGTCTTCCAGACCGTCGCATTCTCCCTCTCCACCTGTCCATTCCCCCTGGGGTCGTAGTTGGTAGTCCTGCTCGAGGCGATGCCCTTGTCGGGCAGGTACTGACGCAGCTCGTCGCTGATAAAGGACAAACCCCGGTCGCTGTGCACGTAGCTGGGGAAACCGAACAGGGTGAAGACACTATGCAGGGCCCTAATGACTGTGTGGGAGGTCATATCGGGGCATGGGATGGCAAAAAGGAATCGGGAGAACTCATCGATGATGTTGAGGAAATAAATGTTCTTGTTAGTGGAGGGGAGTGGCCCTTTGAAATCGATCGCAAGGCGTTCAAAGGGCCTAGAAGCCTTGACCAGGTGGGCCCTGTCTGGTCTATAGAAGTGCGGTTTGCACTCTGCACAGATCGGGCAGTCCCTGGTGACCGCTTTTACCTCCTCGTTGGAGAAAAGCAGGTTTCGAGCTCTGATGTAGGGGGCGAGCCGGGTGACCCCTGGATGGCAGAGGTCCACGTGGATGGCTTTCAGACGGCTGATCTGCGCGCTGGCGCATGTCCCGTGGGATAGGGCATCCGAGGACTCGTTGAGCTTCCCCGGTTGATATTTAATATCATAACTATAGGTGGAGAGTTCGATCCTCCACCGAAGGATTTTATAATTTTTTATTTTGCCCCTTTGCGAGTTGTCAAACATAAAGGCAACCGATCGTTGGTCGGTGATAAGAGTGAACCTCCTACCTGCGAGGTAGTGCCTCCAGTGACGAACAGCCTCCACGATGGCTTGCGCTTCCTTCTCGACAGAGGAGTGTCGGAGTTCTGAAGCGGATAGGGTATGGGAGAAAAATGCAACGGGCCTCCCTGCCTGATTTAAAGTGGCTGCTAGAGCTACCTCTGAGGCGTCGCTCTCAACCTGAAAGGGAGTGGATTCATCCACCGCCCGCATGGCTGCTTTGGCGATGTCCTCCTTGATGCAGCTGAAGGCCTGGCTCGCCTCAGCAGACAGGGGAAATCGTGTGGCCTTAAAGAGTGGGCGGGCTTTGTCCGCACATTGGGGGACCCACTGGGCGTAGTATGAAAAGAACCCCAAGCACCGTTGGGGCCTTGGGGCAATGGGGGAGGGGGAGTTCTAAGAGGGGGCGCATGCGGTCCGGGTCTGGGCCCAGGACTCCGTTCTCCACGACGTAGCCGAGGATGGCCAGTCTGTTTGTGCGGAAAATGCATTTCTCCTTGTTATAAGTGAGGTTTAATTTCTGTGCCGTCTGGAGAAAACGGTGGAGGTTGGCGTTGTGGTCCTGCTGGTCATAGCCGCAGATGGTAACATTGTCCAGATATGGAAACATGACCCGCAGCCCGTACTGGTCTACCATTCGGTCCATTGCTCGTTGGAACACCGAAACCCCGTTAGTGATGCCGAAGGGAACCCGGAGGAAATGGAAGAGGCGGGCATCGGCCTCGAATGCCGTGTAGTGGCGGTCCTCCGGGCGGATTGGGAGCTGGTGATACGCAGACTTCAGATCCACTGTGGAAAATAGCCGATATTGGGCGATCTGATTAACCATGTCTGCAATTCTGAGGAGGGGATACGCGTCTAGGAGCGTAAAGCGATTTATGGTCTGGCTATAGTCGACGACCATGCAAAATTTTTCCCCGGTCTTGATGACCACCACCTGAGCTCTCCAGGGACTATTACTGACCTCTATGATCCCCTCACTGAGCAGCCGTCGGACCTCCGATCGGATAAAGACCCTATCCTGTAGGCTGTATCGCCTGCTGCGAGTAGCTACTGGTTTGCAATCTGGAGTGAGATTGGCGAAGAGAGGAGGGGGGGCGATGCGCAGCGTGGCTAGGCTGCAGATAGTGAGTGGGGGAGGGGCCCGCCGAAGCTGAGGGTGAGGCTCTTGAGGTTGCACTGTAAATCCAGGCCTAATAATAGTGGCGCGCAGAGGTCAGGCAGGACATAAAGTTTAAATTTTGAATAACTAGCGCCTCAAATTGTGAGCGTAGTGACGGTGCGTCCTTGGATTTGGACTGAGTGGGAGCCCGAAGCGAGGGCGATAGTTTGGCTCACAGGAAAAATAGGAAGCGAACAGCGTCTTACCAGCTCTGGGTGTATAAAACTCTTGGTGCTCCCGGAGTCAAAGAGGCATGGCGTGCTGTACCCGTTGATCTGAACCTCCGCCATCGAACTTCGTAGGTGCTTGGGGCGGGATTGATCTAGGGTGACCGCGTTGAGTTGCGGGCCGCTTGATGAGTGCCCGGGAAGGTCGTAGTCTTCCCAGTGGCCGTCCGGTCGAGTAGATGCCGGTATGTTCTGGTGAGCTTGATACAGGATCGCTGCGCTGAGTTGCGGGCCGCGTGACGGGTGCCCGGGGAAGTCGTAGTCTTCAGATAAGCTTTCTGAGCATGCCGATGCAGATGGGGCCCGTGGATCGCACGTGGTGAGCGGCGAGGAAGATGGCGGCCCCCATAAGTCGCACGTGGTGGGAGGGGGCGGAGTCGGGGCGTAGGCCGCAGCGTTTCCGGCCCCGTGGGCCCGCTGGTGTTGGGAGCGATTTGTTCTCTCTACTGGGGAGTTAAAAACTGGGGCCCTTTTCGCGAGGCACACTCTAGCATAGTGGCCTTTCTTCCCGCAGCTGCTGCAGGTCACGGATCGGGCTGGGCAGTGCTGCCGAGGGTGCTGGCTTTGGCCAACGAAATGGCAGGCTGGGGCAGCTGAGTAGCTGGCTGGAGCAGCTGAGTAGCTGGCTGGGGCAGCAGAGTAACTGGCTTTGGCAGCGCGGTAGCTGGGGGGCCGTGCGGCACAGGCCTGGGGGGATTGTTGGTCGGGGGTCCACGATGAGGTCGCGGGGTCCGCGGGAAATGATGTGAGGCTGCGGAAGGAGACTTCCATAGTGGTAGCAGCCTCCACAGTAGTATCTAAGTCCTGGGCCCCCTTTTCTAGCAGTCTTTGGCGCACATAGTTAGATCTAAGGCCCGCTACAAAAACGTCCCGCACAGCAAGCTCCCTATGTTCAGCCGCGGTAACGGCTTGATAATTACACACATTAGAAAGATTGTTCAGTTCCCGTACAAACTCGGCTAGCGTTTCTGTAGGCCGCTGGCGGCAAGTCGTAAACACGTGGCGTGCATAAACCTCGTTAATGGGCCTAACGTACATTTTGTCCAATATTGCCAGCGCTGCGGTGTAAGAACCGGCCGGATTTAGCTGTGTGGAGATTCTGTGGCTTACCCTCGCGTGCAGTAGGCTGAGTTTTTGTTCCTCCGTTGTTCCGGCGGTGCTGGCTTCTGCCAGGTAGGCCTTAAAACATCACAGCCAGTAGGAAAAAATTTCCTTAGCCTCTGCACCCTGAGGGTCGAGTTCTAGGCGTCCGGGCTTGAGGGCTGCTTCCATGATTTACTTCGACTGTTTCGTAAGTATATTAAATTGTTGGAACCAACAATTCTACCGACACGTGCTTGTAGGATTAGAATAACGGTTTTAATATACTTACAACAGAGCCAGCCTGTTAGCCATTGAAGTTTCGGTGAACTGGCTGGCTGACCCTGTGGCACGGATCTTTATACAGCAGCTCCAGGGGGGAGGAGTCCTGGGCGGAGCCAAGGGAGGAGCCCAGTACAAACTCTCGAGTACTCCCAGAGCTACTCCCCCTGGTGGTCAGGCAGTGCAACTGCACTTACAATATTGATACATATATATACAGATTATAATACCGTGTGAATCTCATTCACCACACTCTGTTTACTCATTGTTCCACCTGATGATCCCCAGGGATCATTGAGCCCCGCTTATTTCTCATCACCGTGCTGCTGTTACGACACCCTGGGCGAGTGTGCAGTTCAATTCCAGCCCCACTGATCCCGGAATCCTTACACAAGTGAATTAACCAACAATTTGGGTATTTTATGGAGATCTTTAACCCTCGACTACTCCAATGAGTTACAGGCACCAAATTTTTAAGTTAAACATTAAGAAACTGTTTATTTATAAGAAGGAAAAAGATGAATATAAGAATGGAACAATGGTTTGCTCATCTAACTATTCTCCAAACCTCATCCAACCCTCCACAGACAAAGACTGGACAGACACCTGGTGGAGAGGAGGGGGAAAGTTAAAAAACTAACAGAGATTAAGAGGTATGAGGTAGTTCTTTGCTGCCAAGGTAGAGGTCTTTAGGGGCTGTTTAGCACAAGGCTAAATCGCTGGCTTACCAAGCAGGCCAGCAGCACGGTTCAATTCCCGTATCAGCCTCCCCGAACAGGCGCCGGAATGTGGCGACTAGGGGCTTTTCACAGTAACTTCATTTGAAGCCTACTTGTGACAATAAGCAATTTTCATTTCATTTTTCATTTATAGCCAGCGATCTTCTAATGGTGTCTTCAACCAGAACCTGCAGACTGTAGAATGTTCTCTGGAAAGTCACTTTCACTTTTAACAATCGGGGCTTTCACACTGAGAACTCCCCCTCTGAGGTAGGCTTAGTCCTGACAGGTCTCCATTAGATTGATCCCTGGTCTCACTGTGTCGGTTTCATATTCTCTATCTGAGAATTTAAACAAAGCTGACAGCCACTCCAGATAGCGACGCCTGTCGGCCATCTTTGCAGATCAAGATTCACTTCCAGGGGAACTCCCACAGGTTAAAAGGACTGCAGAGGGAAAGGTCAGCTCCCCAGCTTTCAAACTGAGATTTAAACCTTGACAGACCTGATAGGGGGATAGTGCTTAAATAAGCTTCTGGCTGTCTTAAAGTCTGACCAGAACTGAGGTAAAATTGAGCTCTTCTCCTGAAAAGCCTTTTTTCCCAGAAAGTTCTGAATGGCTCTTCCAATCACAATCGAGAACAGGAGATATCCCAGAATTTCAGTTCTACTGATTGGCTGCTTGCAAAGTCCATCGACTGACATCACATGCTGTGCCACAAGGCATAAACTCTGGGATCAGTCCAAATAACAGTTTGCAGCGGGGTGGGGTCGGGTGGGTGGGTTGGGGGGTTGAATTCAAAACCGAAAGTCTGTGTTTTTGAAGCCAGCCAGGATGACAGGCATTAAAAGGACGCAAGGATTAGACATGGGGTCGCAAGAGGATCCTTTCATTACCCCTTGGCAACATCCACGTAAAAACACATCAGTCTACACACATATGCTGATAAGACTTAGCTTGACCTTACCACCCTTGACCCCTCCACTGTCTCCAAATTCTCAGGCTGCTTGTCCAGCATCCAGTACTGAGCCAGCAGAGATTTGCACAAACGAAATATCCTTCTCTGAGCCATCAATTCTACCCCCCCCCCCCCTCCTAACAACACTCTGAGGCTAAACAAGATTATTCACAGTTCACAGTGTCATAGTTTACTCAAGATGCGTGACTGAGCACATTTCCGTACCCATCACGAGGACTGCCTATTTCCTACCTGACCTCTGCTCCACCACAGCTCATCTGCGGTTGAAACCCCCATTCATGTATTTATTACATCCACACTTGACTTTTCCAAAGCTCTCCTGGCTGGCCTCCACCTTCCAGCCTCCATTTACGCGAACTAATCCTGAACTCTGCTGCATGTTTCCTAGACAAGTAAATCCTGTTTACCCATCATAACTGCACTTGCTGACCTAGACTTGCTCCCAATATCCTGATATGGCTCAAATATCCTGATATGGCTCAGTGTCATTTTTAAAAATAATGCTTCTGTGAAATTAGTTGAGACGATTTACTAATTTGAAAGTGCTTTTAAAAATGTATTCATTCATGGGTTGTGGGCAGTGCCTAGCCCGTCCCTAATTGCCCTTGAGAAGGTAGTAGTGAGGTCTCTTTGAACCGTTAAAGTCCCTGTGGTGTAGACACACCCACAGTAGTGTTAGGAAGGGAGTTCCAGGATTTTGACCCAGCAATGGTGAAGGAACGATGATATAGGCAGGATTATGTGTGGTTTGGAGAGGAATTTGCAGGTAATGATGGTCCTATGCATCTGCACCTTATTTTTCTCAGTAGTAGAGATTGTGGGTTTGCAAGGTGCTATCATTGGAGCCGCCAACCTCATGGCCCGGCATATCCCCTCTACCATTACCACCAAACCAGTAACATGAGGCATGCCGATAAATGAAGTGTCAACTTGGTGAGGCTACAATGCACGACCACTTGTGTGCCAAACAGCATAAGCAGCAAGTAATAGATAAAGCTAAGTGATTTCACAAGAAATGCATCAGATCTAAGCTTTCCAGTTCTGTCATTTCCAGCCGTGAATGGTGGTGGACAATCAAGCAAATCACTGGAGGAGGAGGCTCCACAATATCCCCATTGTCAATGATGGAGGAATCCAGCACACATGTGCAAAAGACGAGGCTGAGAAATTCACAACAATCTTTAGCCAGATGAGCCGAATGGATGATCCATCTCGGTCTCCTCCAGACGTCTCCAGCATCACAGATGTCAGTCTTCAGCCAATACAATTCACTCTATGTGATATCAAGAAATGGCTGAAGACACTGGATATTGCAAAGGCTATGGGCCCTGACAATATTCCTGCAATATTACTGAAGACTTGTACTACAGAACTTGCTGCACCCCTAGCCAAGCTGTTCCAGTACAGCTACAACACTGGCATCTACCTGTCAATGTGGAAAATTGCCCAGGTGTGTCCTGCACACAAGAAACAGGCCAAATCCAACCCGGCCAATTACCGCCTATCAGTCTGCGCTCCATCACCAGCAAAGTGATGGAAGGAGTCATCAACAGTGCAATCAAGCGGCACTTATTCAGCAATAACCTGCTCATGGATGCTCAGTTTGGGTTCCGTCAGGGTCACTCAGCTCCTGATCTCATTACAGTCTTGGTTGAAACATGGACAAAAGAGCTGAATGACAGAGGTGAGGTGAGAGTGACTGCTTTTGACATCAAGGGAGCATTTGACCGAGTATGGCATCAAGGAGCCCGAGCTAAACTGGAGTCAATGGGAATCAGAAGGAAAAGTCTCCATTGGTTGGAGTCATACCTGGCACAAAGGAAGATAGTTATGGTGGTTGGAGGTCAATCATCTCAGCTCCAGGACATCACTGCAGGAGTTTCTCAGGGTAGTGTCCTAGGTCCAACCATCTCCAGCTGCTTCATCAATGGCCTCCCTTCCATCATAAGGTCAGAAGTGGGGATGTTTGTGGATGACTGCACAATGTTCAGCACCATTCATGACTCAGATAATGAAGTCCAAATGCAGCTAGACCTGGACAATAACCAGGCTTGGGCTGACAAGTGGCAACTTACACTCGTGCCACACAAGTGCCAGGAAATTATCATCTCCTCCAAGAGAGGATCTAACCATCGCCCCTTGACATTCAATGGCATTACCATCGCTGAATCCCCCACAATCAACATCCTGGGGGTTACCATTGATCAGAAACTGAACTGGACTAGCCAAATTAATAGAGTGGCTACCAGTCAAATGCTTGGATCCTTTGGCAAGTAACTTGCCTCCTGACTCCCCAAAGCCTGCCACCATCTACAAGGCACAAGTCAGGAGGGTAATGGAATACTCTCCATTTGCCTGGATGAGTGCAGTTCCAACAACACTCAAGAACCTCAACATCATCCAGGACAAAGCAGCCCGCTTGATTTCTACCCCTTCCACAAACATTCAAACTCTCTGCCACCGACGAAGAGTGGCAGCCGCGTGTACCATCTACAAGATGCACTGCACTAACTTGCCAAGGTTCCTTAGATAGCATCTTCCAAACCCATGACCACTACCATCTAGAAGGACAAGAGCAGCAGATACCTGGAGGTTCCCCTCCAAGCACTCACCCAATATCTTGCCGTTCTTTCACTATCGCTGGGGCAAAATCCTGGAATTCGTTCTCGAACAGCACTGTGGGTGTACCTACACTTCAGGGACTGCAGACATTCAAGAAGGTAACTCACCACCACCTTCTGAAGGGCAACTCGGGATGGACAATAAATACTGGCCAAACCAGTGATGCCCACATCCCGTAAATGAATTTAAAAAAACTAAAGTGCCTCATGCCTCTATCCATGCTCGATGCCCATGTGAAGTGGGTCACCCAGCAGCTTTAGCTGCATGAGTTTGTGTTGGGAAATGGAGGGTATCTCTTTTACAGGTACACAGTGCGCATGAGAGGCACCTCCCTGCAGGTCATACCCCCTTTAACCTGACCCCTGGCCTCACAAACACAGCCCTCTAAAACCTCAATCCCTTCAGTGGCCCCTGCTGCAAAGACCCCACCAAAACCTCAGACTTACCTTCAGTCTAACCTCCATTAACTCCTCTTCTTCAGGAAATGGCTATAATACCAGCTGTGGTCACCACTTGAACCTGGCACACTGCAACTACAGAGTTTCTGGCCAGCTGATTACAAAGAACAAAGAAAATTACAGCACAGGAACAGGCCCTTTGGCCCTCCCAGCCTGCGCCGATCCAGATCCTTTATCTAAACCTGTCGCCTATTTTCCAAGGATCTACTTCCCTCTGTTCCCGCCCGTTCATATACCTGTCTAGATGCCTCTTAAATGATGCTATCGTGCCCGCCTCTACCACCTCCGCTGGCAAGTGTTCCAGGCACCCACCACCCTCTGCGTAAAAAACTTCCCACGCACATCTCCCTTAAGCTTTCCCCCTCTCACCTTGAAATCGTGACCCCTTGTAACTGACACCCCCACACTTGGAAAAAGCTTGTTGCTATCCACCCTGTCCATACCTCTCATAATTTTGTAGACCTCAATCAGGTTCCCCCTCAACCTCCGTCTTTCCAACGAAAACAATCCTAATCTACTCAACCTTTCTTCATAGCTAGCACCCTCCATACCAGGCAACATCCTGGTGAACCTCCTCTGCACCCTCTCTAATGCATCCACATCCTCCTGGTAATGTGGTGACCAGAACTGCACACAATATTCCAAATGTGGCCTAACCAAAGTCATATACAACTGTAACATGACCTGCCGACTCTTGTACTCAATACCCCGTCCAATGAAGGCAAGTATGCTTTAGGGGCCTCACGGTAGCATGGTGGTTAGCATCAATGCTTCACAGCTCCAGGGTCCCAGGTTCGATTCCCGGCTGGGTCACTGTCTGTGTGGAGTCTGCACGTCCTCCCCGTGTGTGCGTGGGTTTCCTCCGGGTGCTCCGGTTTCCTCCCACAGTCCAAAGATGTGCGGGTTAGGTGGATTGGCTATGCTAAATTGCCCGTAGTGTAAGGTTAATGGGGGGATTGTTGGGTTACGGGTATACGGGTTACGTGGGTTTAAGTAGGGTGATCATTGCTCGGCACAACATCGAGGGCCGAAGGGCCTGTTCTGTGCTGTACTGTTCTATGTTCTATGTCTATGCTGTATGCCTTCTTAACCACTCTATCGACCTGCGTTGCCACCTTCAGGGTACAATGGACCTGAACTCCCAGATCTCTCTGTACATCAATTTTCACCAGGACTCTTCAATTGACCGCATAGTCCGCTCTTGGATGCGAGGCCTTCAAGTGTGGAGACCTGGATCAGTGACATGGCGCCCTTTTCTGGACTTCCTGGCTCAAAGATAGGTATCTTGGTCAATAGCAGCAGCAACCGGGGGGGGGGGGGGGGGGGGGGGACACTACGGGCAATTTAGCATGGCCAATCCACCTAACCCGCACATCTTTGGACTGTGGGAGGAAACCGGAGCACCCGGAGGAAACCCACGCACACAGGGGGAGGACCTGCAGACTCCACACAGACAGTGACCCAGCCGGGAATCGAACCTGGGACCCTGGAGCTGTGAAGCATTTATGCTAACCACCATGCTACCCTGCTGCCCCGCCTTTCTCCATTTTGAGACACTCCCTTCCACCACTACTCTCTGTCTCCTGTTGTCCAGCCAGTTCTTTATCCATCTAGCTAGTACACCCTGAACCCCATACAACTTCACTTTTTCCATCAAACTGCTATGGGAAACTTTATCAAACACCTTACTGAAGTCCATGTATATGACATCTACAGCCCTTCCCTCATCAATTAACTTTGTCACTTCCTCAAACAATTCTATTAGGTTTGTAAGACATGACCTTCCCTGCACAAAACCATGCTGCCTATCACTGATAAGTCTATTTTCTTCCAAATGTGAATAGATCCTATCCCTCAGTATCTTCTCCAACAGTTTGCCTACCACTGACGTCAAGCTCACAGGTCTATAATTCCCTGGATTATGAAAAATGAAAATGAAAAATGAAAATCGCTTATTGTCATGAGTAGGCTTCAATGAAGTTACTGTGAAAAGCCCCTAGTCGCCACATTCCGGCGCCTGTCCGGGGAGGCTGGTCCGGGAATCGAACCGTGCTGCTGGCCTGCTTGGTCTGCTTTAAAAGCCAGCGATTTAGCTGAGTGAGTTAAACCAGCCCTGCTATCCCTGCTACCCTGCTTAAACAAAGGGACAACAATAGCAATTCTCCAGTCCTCTGGGACCTCACCCATGCTCAAGGATGCTGCAAAGATATCTGTTAAGGCCCCAGCTATTTCGCTTCCCTCAGTAACCTGGGATAGATCCCATCCGGACCTGGGGACTTGTCCACCTTAATGCCTTTTAGCATACCCAAAACTTCCCCCTTCCTTATGTCGACTTGACTGAGTGTATTTAAACATCCATCCCTAGCCCCAAAATCCGTCATGTCCCTCTCCTTGGTGAATACTGATGCAAAGTACTCATTAAGAATCTCACCCATTTCCTCTGACTCCACGCATAAATTCCCTCTTTTGTCTTTGAGTGGGCCAATCCTTTCTCTAGTTACCCTCTTGCTCCTTATATACGAATAAAAGGCTTTGGGAATTTCCTTAACCCTGTTAGCCAAAGATATTTCATGACCCCTTTTAGCCCTCTTTATTGCGCGCTTGAGATTTGTCCTACTTTCCCGATATTCCTCCAAAGCTTCATCAGTTTTAAGTCGCCTAGATCTTATGTATGCTTCCTTTTTCATCTTAACTAGTTTCACAATTCCACCCGTCATCCATGGTTCCCTAATCTTGCCATTTCTATCCCTCATTTTCACAGGGACATGTCTGTTCTGCACTCTAATCAACCTTTCCTTAAAAGACACCCACATTTCAAATGTGGATTTACCCTTAAACAGCTGCTCCCAATCCACATTCCCTAGCTCCTGCCGAATTTTGTTATACTTGGCCTTTCCCCAATTCAGCACTCTTCCTTTAGGACCACTCTAGTCTTTGTCCATGTGTATTCTAAAACTTACGGGATTGTGATCGCTATTCCCAAAGTAATCACCGACTGAAACTTCAACCACCTGGCCGGGATCATTCCCCAATACCATGTCCAGTATGGCCCTTTCCCGAGTTGGATTATTTACATACTGCTCTAAAAAAACTCTCCTGGATGCTCCTTACTAATTCTGCTCCATCTACGCCTCCAACACTACAAGAATCCCATTCAATGTTGGGGAAGTTAAAATCTCCCATCATGACCACCCTATTGCTCCTACATTTTTCTATAATTTGTCTACATATTTGTACCTCTACTTCACGCTCACTTTTGGGAGTCCTGTAGTAAAGTCCCAACAATGTTACTGCACCCTTCCTATTTCTTAGCTCTACCCATATTGACTCAGTGCTCGAATCCTCCATCATGCCCTCCTTAATCACAGCTGTGATATCATCTCTAACCAGTAATGCAACTCCTCCACCCCTTTTACCTCCCTTTCTATCCCTCCTGAAGCATCTATACCCTGGGATATTCAATTGCCAGTCCTGCCCTTCCCTCAACCAAGTTTCAGTAATACCAATAACATCACATTCCCAGGTACTAATCAAAGCACTAAATTCTTCTGCCTTACCTGCTACACTTCTTGCATTAAAACAAATGCACCTCAGACCATCTGTCCCTTTGCGTTCATCATCTCTTCCCTGTCTACTCTTCCCCTTAGTCACATTGAGTTTATTATCTAGTACCTTACTGGCTTTAATTGCTGCCTCTTTACTGTCCTCTAACTTCCTAATCTGGTTCCCATCCCCCGCCACATTAGTTTAAAACCTCCCCAACAGTGTTAGCGAAATCACCCCCTAGGACATTGGTTCCAGTCCTGCCCAGGTGTAGACCATCTGATTTGTAATGGTCCCACCGCCCCCAGAACCGGTTCCAATGTCCCAGAAATCTGAATCCCTCCCTCCTGCACTATCTCTCAAGCCACGTATCCATTCTGACTATTCTTGAATTTCTACTCTCGTGGCACTGGTAGCAATCCTGAGATTACTACCTCTGAGGTCCGACTTTTTAACTTATCTCCTAACTCCCTAAATTCTGATTGTAGGACCTCATCCCGTTTTTTACCTATATCGTTGGTGCCTATATGCACCTCGACAACTGGCTGTTCACCCTCCCCCTTCAGTATGTCCTGCAGCCGATCTGAGACATCCCTGACCCGTGCACCCGGGAGGCAACATACCATTCGGGAGTCTCGTTTTCGACCACAGAAACGCCTGTCTACTCCCCTTACGATTGAATCCCCTATGACTATAGCCCTGCCAGTCTTTTTCCCGCCCTTCTGTGCAGCAGAGCTAGCCACGGTGCCATGAGCCTGGCTACTACTGCCTTCCCCTGGTGAGTCATCTCCCCCAACAGTATCCAAAACGTTATACCTGTTTTGGAGGGAGATAACTGCAGGGGACACCTGCACTGCCTTCCTGCTCTTTCTCTGTCTTTTGGTCACCCATTCCCTGTCTCCTTCACCAATCCTAATCTGCGGTGTGACCAACTCACTGAACGTGCTATCCACGACCTCTTCAGCATTGCGAATGCTCCAAAGTGAGTCCATCCGCAGCTCCAGAGCCATCATGCGGTCCAACAGGAGCTGCAGCTGGACACACTTCCCACACATGAAGGAGTCAGGGGCATCAGCTGCGTCCCTGAACTCCCACATTGAGCACGAGGAGCATAACACGGTCTGGGATCTCCTGCCATTTTTACACTTTACCTTAACTGACTACAAATATAGTATCAAATAATGAATAAGTGAAAGGAATAAAGATTTTACTTACTAATTGCAATACTTACCAACACACAAAGAGTTGAATTTCTCCAGGCTACTGCTAATTGGAGCACTTTCCTTACCAGCCAATCAGGTCACTGCTTTGCTGTGATGTCACTCTTCCCGACAGACCACCGCCACTGCTCCCGCCGAAAATCTGAAGGCCACTTCTCCGGCAGCTGTGTCCCCGCTGCTCTCCTCGCTCTCACAGTGTCTCTGCCGCTCTCCTCGCTCTCACTGTGTCCCCTCTGCTCTCCTCGCTCTCACAGTGTCCCCGCCTCTCTCTCCTCGCTCTCACTGTGTCCCCGCCGCTCTCCATGCTCTCACTGTGTCCCTGCCGCTCTCCTCGCTCTCGCTGTGTCCCCGCCGCTCTCCTCGCTCTCACTGTGTCCCCGCCGCTCTCCTCGCTCTCACTGTGTCTCTGCCGCTCTCCTCGCTCTCACTGTGTCCCCTCTGCTCTCCTCGCTCTCACAGTGTCTCTGCCGCTCTCCTCGCTCTCACTGTGTCCCCGCCGCTCTCCTCGCTCTCACTGTGTCCCCGCCGCTCTCCTCGCTCTCACTGTGTCCCCGCCGTTCTCCTCGCTCTCACTGTGTCCCCGCCACTCTCCTCGCTCTCACTGTGTCCCCGCCGCTCTCCTCGCTCTCACTGTGTCCCCGCCGCTCTCACTGTGTCCCCGCCGCTCTCCTCGCTCTCACTGTGTCCCCGCCGCTCTCCTCGCTCTCACTGTGTCCCCGCCGCTCTCCTCGCTCTCACTGTGTCCCCGCCGCTCTCCTCGCTCTCACTGTGTCCCCGCCGCTCTCCTCGCTCTCACTGTGCCTCTGCCGCTCTCCTCGCTCTCACTGTGTCTCCACCACTCTCCTCGCTCTCACAGTGTCTCTGCCACTCTCCTCGCTCTCACAGTGTCTCCGCCGCTCTCCTCACTTTCACTGTGTCCCCGCTGCTCTCCTCGCTCTCACAGTGTCTCCGCCGCTCTCCTCGCTCTCACTGTGTCCCCGCCTCTCTCTCCTCGCTCTCACTGTGTCCCCGCCGCTCTCCATGCTCTCACAGTGTCTCTGCCACTCTCCTCGCTCTCACTGTGTCCCCACCACTCTCCTCGCTCTCACTGTGTCTCCGCCACTCTCCTCGCTCTCACTGTGTCCCCGCCGCTCTCCTCACTCTCACTGTGTCCCCGCCGCTCTCCTCGCTCTCACAGTGTCTCCGCCGTTCTCCTCACTTTCACTGTGTCTCCGCCGCTCTCCTCGCTCTCACTGTGTCCCCGCCGCTCTCCTCGCTCTCACAGTGTCTCCGCCGTTCTCCTCGCTCTCACAGTGTCTCCGCCATTCTCCTCACTTTCACTGTGTCCCTGCCGCTCTCCTCGCTCTCACTGTGTCCCCGCCGCTCTCCTCGCTCTCACTGTGTCCCCGCCGCTCTCCTCGCTCTCATTGTGTCCCCGCCTCTCTCTCCTCACTTTCACTGTGTCCCTGCCGCCCTCCTCGCTCTCACTGTGTCCCCGCCGCTCTCCTCACTCTCACTGTGTCTCCGCCACTCTCCTCGCTCTCACTGGTCCCCACCGCTCTCCTCGCTCTCACTGTGTCCCTGCCGCTCTCCTCGCTCTCACTGTGTCTCCGCCACTCTCCTCGCTCTCACTGGTCCCCACCGCTCTCCTCGCTCTCACTGTGTCCCTGCCGCTCTCCTCGCTCTCACTGTGTCCCCGCCGCCCTCCTCGCTCTCACTGTGTCCCCGCATCTCTCTCCTCACTCTCACTGTGTCTCCGCCGCTCTCCTCGCTCTCACTGTGTCCCCGCCGCTCTCCTCACTCTCACTGTGTCTCTGCCACTCTCATCGCTCTCACTGTGTCCCCACCACTCTCCTCGCTCTCACTGTGTCCCCGCCGCTCTCCTCGCTCTCACTGTGTCCCCGCCACTCCCCTCGCTCTCACTGTGTCCCCGCCGCTCTCCTCACTCTCACTGTGTCCCCGCTGCTCTCCTCGCTCTCACAGTGTCTCCGCCGCTCTCCTCACTTTCACTGTGTCCCCGCCGCTCTCCTCGCTCTCACTGTGTCCCCGCCGCTCTCCTCACTCTCCCTGTGTCCCCGCCGTTCTCCTCACTTTCACTGTGTCTCCGCTGCTCTCCTCGCTCTCCCTGTGTCCCTGCCGCTCTCCTCTCTCTCATTGTGTCCCCGCCGCTCTCCTCGCTCTCACTGTGTCCCCGCCGCTCTCCTCGCTCTCACTGTGTCTCCGCAGCTCTCCTCGCTCTCACTGTGTCTCTGCTGCTCTCCTCGCTCTCCCTGTGTCCCCGCCGCTCTCCTCGCTCTCACTGTGTCTCTGCCGCTCTCCTCGCTCTCACTGTGTCCCCGCCGCTCTCCTCGCTCTCACTGTGTCCCCGCCGCTCTCCTCGCTCTCACTGTGTCTCCGCAGCTCTCCTCGCTCTCACTGTGTCTCTGCTGCTCTCCTCGCTCTCCCTGTGTCCCCGCCGCTCTCCCCACTCTCCCTGTGTCCCCGCCGCTCTACTCACTCTCACTGTGTCCCCACCACTCTCCTCGCTCTCACTGTGTCCCCGCCGCTCTCCTCGCTCTCACTGTGTCCCCGCCGCTCTCCTCGCTCTCACTGTGTCCCCACCACTCTCCTCGCTCTCACTGTGTCCCCGCCGCTCTCCTCGCTCTCACTGTGTCTCTGCCACTCTCCTCGCTCTCACTGTGTCCCCGCCGCTCTCCTCACTCTCACTGTGTCTCTGCCACTCTCCTCGCTCTCACTGTGTCCCCGCCGCTCTCCTCGCTCTCCCTGTGTCTCCACCACTCTCCTCGCTCTCACTGTGTCCCCGCCGCTCTCCTCGCTCTCACTGTGTCCCCGCCGCTCTCCTCGCTCTCACTGTGTCTCTGCCACTCTCCTCACTCTCACTGTGTCTCTGCCACTCTCCTCGCTCTCACTGTGTCCCCGCCGCTCTCCTCGCTCTCACTGTGTCTCTGCCGCTCTCCTCGCTCTCACTGTGTCCCCGCCGCTCTCCATGCTCTCACTGTGTCCCTGCCGCTCTCCTCGCTCTCGCTGTGTCCCCGCCGCTCTCCTCGCTCTCACTGTGTCCCCGCCGCTCTCCTCGCTCTCACTGTGTCTCTGCCGCTCTCCTCGCTCTCACTGTGTCCCCTCTGCTCTCCTCGCTCTCACAGTGTCTCTGCCGCTCTCCTCGCTCTCACTGTGTCCCCGCCGCTCTCCTCGCTCTCACTGTGTCCCCGCCGCTCTCCTCACTCTCACTGTGTCCCCGCCGTTCTCCTCGCTCTCACTGTGTCCCCGCCACTCTCCTCGCTCTCACTGTGTCCCCGCCGCTCTCCTCGCTCTCACTGTGTCCCCGCCGCTCTCACTGTGTCCCCGCCGCTCTCCTCGCTCTCACTGTGTCCCCGCCGCTCTCCTCGCTCTCACTGTGTCCCCGCCGCTCTCCTCGCTCTCACTGTGTCCCCGCCGCTCTCCTCGCTCTCACTGTGTCCCCGCCGCTCTCCTCGCTCTCACTGTGCCTCTGCCGCTCTCCTCGCTCTCACTGTGTCTCCACCACTCTCCTCGCTCTCACAGTGTCTCTGCCACTCTCCTCGCTCTCACAGTGTCTCCGCCGCTCTCCTCACTTTCACTGTGTCCCCGCTGCTCTCCTCGCTCTCACAGTGTCTCCGCCGCTCTCCTCGCTCTCACTGTGTCCCCGCCTCTCTCTCCTCGCTCTCACTGTGTCTCCGCCGCTCCCCTCACTCTCACTGTGTCCCCGCCGCTCTCCATGCTCTCACAGTGTCTCTGCCGCTCTCCTCGCTCTCACTGTGTCCCCACCACTCTCCTCGCTCTCACTGTGTCTCCGCCACTCTCCTCGCTCTCACTGTGTCCCCGCCGCTCTCCTCACTCTCACTGTGTCCCCGCCGCTCTCCTCGCTCTCACAGTGTCTCCGCCGTTCTCCTCACTTTCACTGTGTCTCCGCCGCTCTCCTCGCTCTCACTGTGTCCCCGCCGCTCTCCTCGCTCTCACAGTGTCTCCGCCGTTCTCCTCGCTCTCACAGTGTCTCCGCCGTTCTCCTCACTTTCACTGTGTCCCTGCCGCTCTCCTCGCTCTCACTGTGTCCCCGCCGCTCTCCTCGCTCTCACTGTGTCCCCGCCGCTCTCCTCGCTCTCATTGTGTCCCCGCCTCTCTCTCCTCACTTTCACTGTGTCCCTGCCGCCCTCCTCGCTCTCACTGTGTCCCCGCCGCTCTCCTCACTCTCACTGTGTCTCCGCCACTCTCCTCGCTCTCACTGGTCCCCACCGCTCTCCTCGCTCTCACTGTGTCCCTGCCGCTCTCCTCGCTCTCACTGTGTCTCCGCCACTCTCCTCGCTCTCACTGGTCCCCACCGCTCTCCTCGCTCTCAATGTGTCCCTGCCGCTCTCCTCGCTCTCACTGTGTCCCCGCCGCCCTCCTCGCTCTCACTGTGTCCCCGCATCTCTCTCCTCACTCTCACTGTGTCTCCGCCGCTCTCCTCGCTCTCACTGTGTCCCCGCCGCTCTCCTCACTCTCACTGTGTCTCTGCCACTCTCATCGCTCTCACTGTGTCCCCACCACTCTCCTCGCTCTCACTGTGTCCCCGCCGCTCTCCTCGCTCTCACTGTGTCCCCGCCACTCCCCTCGCTCTCACTGTGTCCCCGCCGCTCTCCTCACTCTCACTGTGTCCCCGCTGCTCTCCTCGCTCTCACAGTGTCTCCGCCGCTCTCCTCACTTTCACTGTGTCCCCGCCGCTCTCCTCGCTCTCACTGTGTCCCCGCCGCTCTCCTCACTCTCCCTGTGTCCCCGCCGTTCTCCTCACTTTCACTGTGTCTCCGCTGCTCTCCTCGCTCTCCCTGTGTCCCTGCCGCTCTCCTCTCTCTCATTGTGTCCCCGCCGCTCTCCTCGCTCTCACTGTGTCCCCGCCGCTCTCCTCGCTCTCACTGTGTCTCCGCCGCTCTCCTCGCTCTCACTGTGTCTCTGCTGCTCTCCTCGCTCTCACTGTGTCCCCGCCGCTCTCCTCGCTCTCACTGTGTCTCTGCCGCTCTCCTCGCTCTCACTGTGTCCCCGCCGCTCTCCTCGCTCTCACTGTGTCCCCGCCGCTCTCCTCGCTCTCACTGTGTCTCCGCCGCTCTCCTCGCTCTCACTGTGTCTCTGCTGCTCTCCTCGCTCTCCCTGTGTCCCCGCCGCTCTCCCCACTCTCCCTGTGTCCCCGCCGCTCTACTCACTCTCACTGTGTCCCCACCACTCTCCTCGCTCTCACTGTGTCCCCGCCGCTCTCCTCGCTCTCACTGTGTCCCCGCCGCTCTCCTCGCTCTCACTGTGTCCCCACCACTCTCCTCGCTCTCACTGTGTCCCCGCCGCTCTCCTCGCTCTCACTGTGTCTCTGCCGCTCTCCTCGCTCTCACTGTGTCTCTGCCACTCTCCTCACTCTCACTGTGTCTCTGCCACTCTCCTCGCTCTCACTGTGTCTCTGCCACTCTCCTCGCTCTCACTGTGTCCCCGCCGCTCTCCTCGCTCTCACTGTGTCCCCGCCGCTCTCCTCGCTCTCACTGTGTCCCCGCCGCTCTCCTCGCTCTCACTGTGTCCCCGCCGCTCTCCTCGCTCTCACTGTGTCCCCGCCGCTCTCCTCGCTCTCACAGTGTCTCTGCCACTCTCCTCGCTCTCACTGTGTCCCCGCCGCTCTCCTCGCGCTCTTTCACTGTGTCCTCGCCACTCTCCTCGCTCTCACTGAGTTCCGACCGCACTCCTTGCGCTCTTTCACTGTGTCCTCGCTATTCTCCTCGCGCTCTTTCACTGAGTTCCCACCGCACTCCTCGCGCTCTTTCACTGTGTCTTCGCCACTCTCCTCGCGCTCTTTCACTGTGCCCTCGCCACTCTCCTCGCGCTCTTTCACTGTGTCCCTGCCGCTCTCCTCGCGCTCTTTCACTGTGTCCTCGCCACTCTCCTCACTCTCACTGTGTTCCCACCGCACTCCTCGCGCTCTTTCACTGTGTCTCTGCCACTCTCCTCGCTCTCACTGTGCCCTCGCCACTCTCCTCGCTTTCACTGTGTCTCTGCCATTCTCCTCGCTCTCACTGTGCCTCCGCCAGAATCTCTTAAAAGTGAGACCTCCTCCTCAAATTGGGGCAGAGATCAAGCACTTAACCAATTAACACCTGGTCAAATGTTAATGGCTCTGGACAGCGGAAAGCAACAGTGGGATATTCCCCGCCATCTCGTTGGGTGGTGTGGTGGGAAACTTTGCCATCTGAAATATCCTAATCATGGTCTGCAAGAGTTTCCAATCACAGAGGAATGCGACTCTGAATCTGGTGTAGTATTCCCCAGCAGTGTTTAAATTGTTCTAGCAAATGAGAAGAACAATTAAAACACAAGCCATGTTTCCTGTTCCTTTTATATAACATATGGTACAGGAACAATAATAAATACAAGCTGGTTTCCAGTTCACTTTTGTCAAGTCACATCTCAGCTTAGTAAAATTGGTCTTGCCCCAAATTAAAACTTATCTTTGGTCTATCATTTTCCTTTTTCATGAGTGCTGTGAATTAAGATCGCCACCACTAAAATGATGTCCCACTGATACCTCTTCCCCAGCCCAGATTTGTTCACTGAAACTAAATCCAGAACTGCACCTTCTCTTGGGCTTGTTACAACTGGCTAAAATAGCCCTGCTCAACTCACTTGAAGAATTCTGGGCTCTTTATCCCTTTTACACTGAATTTATCCCAATTAATATTAGTTGTTCAAATCCCCCATTATTATTGCTCCAATTTTTGCCTGCACTTCTCAGCAATTCGCCAACATATTTGCTGTTCTATCACCCACTGATTTTTGGGAAGGATTTATAGCCTTCTCCCAGCAGTATGATTTCTCCTTTTCTGTTCTTCTTTTCAATCTAAAAGGTCTTATTTGATGATCCGTCTGTCATATCATCCCCCCCTTAAAGCTTTGATTGTTTCTTTAAACAACACGGTTAACCTCCTTTTTAATCCCCCTATCTCACCTGAAAACCCCAGCAAACCAGGAATGTTGAGCTGCCATTCCTGACCTTCCTGGAGTTAGTTTAGCTCAGTGGGCTAGACAGCTGGTTTGTGATGCAGAACAAGGCCAGCAGCGCGGGTTCATATTCCCATACCAGCTGAACATTCTGAATTCTCCCTCTGTGCACCCGAACAGGCACCAGAATGTGGCGACAAGGGGCTTTTCACAGTAACTTAATTGAAAAATGAAATGAAAATCGCTTATTGTCACGAGTAGACTTGAATGAAGTTACTGTGAAAAGCCCCTAGTCGCCACATAACGGCGCCTGTTCGGGGAGGCTGTTACGGGAATCAAACTGTGCTGCTGGCCTGCTTGGTCTGCTTTCAAAGCCAGCGATTTAGCCCAGTGTGCTAAACAGCCCCTTGCAGTGTTAATGTAAGCCTATTTGTGACAATGATAAAGATTATTAATCTTTGTGTCATATTTTAATAATTGCTATGATATTGTACTTCAAAGTGTGTATCTGTGTTGTTAGCTCATTTGCCTTTTTCACTGGATTATCGTGTTGTACTTTTTACCATAAGCGACTGAATAATTTGTATTGTATAAAAATAAATTTAGTGTATCCAATTCCTTTGGGGGCAATTCTCCCATATTGGGCCCAAGACTCCGTGCCGTCGTGAATGCCCGTTTACGTATGATTGGCGCTGAAGCGGTTCACGCCGCTCCAGCATACCTTTGCGGTGCCAATTGGCACTGCGCCAACCCGCGCATGCGCAGTTGGGCCGAGCATCCTGCGCATGCGTGGGGGACTATTTTGTGCACTAGCCCCGACCAACATGGGGTCGGTGTTCAGGGGAAGGCCTCGCCAAGAAGTAGGCCCGGGGCGGGGGCGGGGGGGGGGGGGGGGGGGGAGGGGAGAGGCAGGCCCACCGATTGGTGGGCCCCGGTCGCGGGCCAGACACCATCGGAGGCCTCCACCTCCCCGGTCCTCGGTGCCATGCGGCAGCAGTGCTTATCACTGCGCCACCGTGCTGTCCTTGTATTGTCTATTTTTTAACATTTGTTTCCTCTGCCCTCCATAATTCCTTATTATTTTTCTGCCTTCCTTTTCCAGCTTTGATTTTCCTCCTTTTGAATGTCTGGTCTGTTTTGTCTGTCTGGTGGACACCATTTCCCTTTTTGCCTGCAGACACTTATGTTGTGCAGTGACCATCTCTTGAATTATCCAAGTAGTTTGCAGCCTCACAGATGTCGTATTGCCAGTTGTCGCTAAAGTTCTAAAACCCAAATCTCAAGCTCCTCCAGATGACAACAACTCCTCCACATGTGGTTGTCCAAGACTCAGGAAGATTTATGGACTTCCCAAATGGCACATGATGTGCATTTGATGGTACTGACGTCCCCTGTCTCGCCACTATATATTAGACTACTAACTACATTTCTAAGTTTAACATACTGCCTGAATCAGAGAGAGAGAATAAAGCTAAAGTAATAATCACTAATCCAAACATCTACCTCCTCTTGTGGGGCATCCCTCTTGATTTTTGTTGTTTTGTTGTTGTTTTTGCAAGCACCGAATATACACTGCTGCATCTGCTCTTGGCCATTTGCTTATGTCCTCACTCTGCCTTGAGCCTTCTGTCCCTTACATGATGGGAGTGGCAAGATATGAACTGGCATTATTGTACAGCTAAACTTTCACCTAAGTTTCTTAAATACTTCAGGAAATTCAAAAACATCATATTCTGACCAACTAATAAAACACATTTGCAAACCTCTGCTAAAAATTCTGCAACCACATGAGTGCAACAAGATGTCAAAACACGAAGTGAATGAATGCCTGGTATTGGCTAACACATCATTTCCTCTTCGTGGCAGAGTCTGATACATAAGCTCTTTAGCTGCTTTGTCTGGGTTACTGCTTCAAGGGTAAGGATATGAGAGATGGCCTGCAGCACACTCTACCATGTCTGCCATTGAGTAGGCAGCGTATGTCAAGCACCTATCCAGGCAAGACAGGGGATACTGAGTCGTAAGTTGACATCCTGATTGCTTAAACAGCATGTGAGCAAGTTTCAGCCCTGTTCATGTTACCAAGGCACGAAGACCATTGAAAGAAATGATAATAATACAAGTGAGATATGTCCAGGATCTGCTTTTGAGGGCACGATTCTCGGCCTTGTTGCGCTCTTGTTCAAGCGAAATGAGGCCAGTGAATAGCGGGAGAGGCCAAAAACGAGAACCACGTCAGGCCAAACACTTTGTGATGAAACCGGTCCGCTCCCGTAAGCGAAATCAGGATCTCGCCGTAGTGTGACGTGAAACCAATTATCTCCACTTAATCCCCATTTCTATACAATTAACGAGAACCACCCCATATCCAACGGCCTCCTGTCTCACCAGCCTCCCCAGCAAGTGGTCATACTGGTACCGATTGGTACTCCTTTTGAAAAATGTGAACCTGGCGGAGGGGCTTCTGGGGAGCCGAGGAGGTGAGTAGCCATCTTGGCTCCCAGGCAAAGATCCCGGGAGTGCAGGGCTTGCAGCCCCTGTGCTCAGCAGGGGCTGGGGGACCCTTGACTGTGGGTGGGGGACCCTCTGCAGTGGTTGGCCGCCATGGGAGAGTGGGGGGAGAGGTGCTGGGGGGCAATCAGGTGGCAACTGCTTGCGGCACCACCATGCCAACCCCTGGATCATGTGTACCCATTCCGGGGCCAACCCTTGTCCCTGCCTGTCTGCCCCAGTGACCACCCATAACCCCCCGCCGACTGCTGAGGCCTCTGGCTGTGCAGCTGAAGGTTATTGCTAATAGGGAATTGGCAATCGTGGTTAAGTGAGTGATGTGTTGGCTTGTGTAGGCTTGAGAGATAAACAGACACTTCCAACATAGATGAAGGTTCAACTCAATTTTATTAACTACTTCTAACTAACTAACACACGATGACTGTGGGTCTAAATGATGCTAACTTGAACTAGAGACCTAAGCCTTGTCCGAACCAGTTGATTCTCTCAGCACGTGTTGTAAGTCTGTGCTGGGCTGAATAAGTTCCTGTTACACTCAGAGGCAGCACCCATAATGAGCGGGAACCATGGTGGCCTCTGCCTTTATAGTGTGTGTATTCTAACTGGTGATTGGCTGCGGTGTTTGTACATGTTGATTGGTCCCTGTGTGTGTCCATCAGTGTGTGTCTGCGCCATGATATATTGGTGTATATTATGACAGTGAGCACTTCACACAACCCAACTGGATTCACTTGGGTGAGCGGGCTATGTAGCATGTGGGAGTCATTGCCTAGAATCCCAATCAAACCGAGATGCCTGGACACTCTGCCTGAACACTGCAGCAGCAAACATCCGAACACCCAGGGGATGAGACACAGATCCGGGGAATATCCATGGCCAGAGGGTGGGGGAGTGTCACGGGGAGTGTGACGTTATGAGCAAGTGTCTGGGTACAGGATCTGGGGTAAATTGAGGGGGCTGCTGCGGCTGGTTGTGCATGCGCAGGGCGTTCCGGGTGAGGGGGGGATCAATGGGGGAATGGAGGGTCCTGGGGTGGGAGCCACCGCTGTTTGTCAGTCTAGCACTCTCTCCCAATTCCTTCCAGATATTGAATGTGATGGCAGGGACAGTGGACACAGAGGTTTCCCTAAGAAGATGCTGCTGGTAGTCCGTGTGGCCAGACACCGGAGTCGGCGGCAACAGCAGCAGCGTCTGCAGATGCTCAAGATGGCGGCCCGTGTGCTAGTTCCCGCGCCACATTTGCGCCATTTTCAAGGAGGCGGAACATCGCGATTTGGCATCAAACCGATGCCTCCTGTGATTTCGCCATTGGGAGCTATTTTCCTGCCAATCACAAGTCCTGATTTTGCCATCGGCAACAGAGAAGCCCTCCCAAGATTACAGAACACAACAGGGCGGAGGCAATAGATTCCATGGTACCAAGCAAAGACAAACAATGGAGTTATACCAGTATCTGAGCAAATATATATTCCTTAATCAACATTACTTAAAACAAGGGGCTGGATTCTCCGATCTCCGACGCCGAAATCGCGTTCGGCCACGGGATGGAGAATGCCCGATGATGATGAAATTGGGGGCGGTGCTGCTTTCGCGATGCTCGACCGCCTGAAAAGCGGTGTACTCACAGAGTATGCCACCCGCTGTATCCATGGCCTTCCTTACATTGGCTAAGGGCCCGCACTGCGATGCTCTGTCTCCGACTGGCCGAGAGTTCCCAACAGCGTGGATCACTCATGGTCTCATCCGTCAGGAACTCGGTGTGGCGGCTGCGGATTCAGTCCAGCACCGCCACAGTCGGGGGAGGACTGATCCATGGGAAAGGGGGGCATTATTCGGGCCTGGGGGCACTGTGGTGAGGCGGTCCGGGGCGTGCAAGCCGGCCGAAGGGGGGGACTATTTTGTTGGCTGGGTATGCGGGCTGTATCAGCCATAAAGCACGGCACGGCCTCTGCAAACCGCCACCTTGTGCATTCGCAGCTGCGGACCCGGCAATTCTCCAGGCCATATCGGCAGCGAGAGCTGGGAGTTCTACACTGCCTGGCTGCTAGCCCACCCTGGAACAGGGAATCGGTGGCCGTTTTGAGCCAGTTGTCCTGGTGTAAAACTCCACTGTTTTCACACCGGCGTGGGGACATAGTCTCCAGAACGGAGAATCCAACCCAGGTTTACTGGTCCCTATCTCATTGCTGTACGTGGGATCTTGCTATGGACAAATTCACTTCCTATATTACAATGGCTAAACTCTCAAAAAGTACTTATTTAATTGTAATGTGCTTTGGGATATCATGGGATTATGGAAGGTGTTGTACTAGCAAGTTATTTCTTATGTAGGTCTCTTGTGAAGCTGATAATCTGAAAAAAACAACTACTTTAGCAGCCACTGATTGAATGAAGTTTCTCTGCAGATTTTGGGCTCAATGGAATCCTTCTGTTTGTGAGCAGAAACCACAGCTGTTCTCTGAAATACTGATGCTATGAGTGCGTCAGACATCTTCACCGACCTCAGAAGGGGCAGTCCAAGATGACTCAGTGGGTTCCTGACAGTGTGCACCAAGACCATTAACCCTCACTTAAAAATTCAACACAAATACCAAACACACCTACTCTTGTATCATTAGCTGTCTAGCACTGTGAACTACTCAATTCTTCTGGTTAAGATTTCCTCACCTGCAGGAAATGCACTTTGGAATTTGAGCATACGTAATTTTCCAACAATTTAATTGAATGGCTGAAAAACCATGCCAATGATGTTTTCTGTCATGTTCCTGGAAGGTAAGACTTCCATCTGGAATGTGAAGTTTCAAAAATAACTCCTTAAACTTGTTCATTATCTTCTGCACTTCACTGATCAAATGTGTTCTAACTATGGCTGCTGGATCAGACACCAACTGGGAGTATTTTATTGTTTTGGTTGGGTTTTATTGGTTGTCACAGTACACATAGGGTGGAAATCAGTTATTTGTGGCTGCTTTTCATACTACTTGGAATGTACATTAGTCTAGGATGTGGCCACGTGGGAGATATAGGCGGGATTCACTGTTGCCTGACGCCGAAATCATAATCAGCAATCAGGTGGAGAATCGATTCCGATGTAGAAATCAGGGCCGGCGCGGTTTGACACCGGTTTGCGATTCTCCGCTCCCTACAAACCTGCATCATTGTGATGCGCGCCGCGTGCAGTCGCAATGCCATTGCCGCCTCATCGGCTGGCCTACTCCCGATGTTCCGCCCCCGAGTTCCCAACAGTGCGGGACGCGTGTGGTCTGTGGTGGGTGCGACCCACGCTGCTCCAGCTGCCGATACCGGCGTCAAATGGGCGCCGCGGGTCTGTGCATGCACGCTGCATGGCGTAGGGCAAAAGAGGCCCCCAGCCCGAGAGGCTGGCCTGCCAATCGGTAGGCCCCGATCACGGGCCAAGCCACAGCGGGGGCACGCCCGGGGTCGGACCCCCCTCCCCCCCCCCACCAGGCCGCCCCTGGAAGGATGCACGCTGAGGTCCCGCCGGGTAAGACCACACGTGGACGCCGCCGCCGGGACTCGGATTTTTTTGCAGCCACTCGGCTCATCCTAGGTGGAGAATTGGCAGGGGGGGGGGGGCGCTCCCACACCGGCGCTGGTGTTTGTTATGCTCTTGACGTAGCATAAGCTGCTTCCTTGATGTGCACTCTGACAAAGGAAGGTTCAGACTTGGAGATAGCTTTAACACATTTATTAAACTGTTAACGATTCTCCTACTTGGATTCGACTCTACTGTTAATCCTGCTATAGGTAGTCAGACTGACGAACCAGTCTGCTACAATCCAGGTGGTGGGTGTGATGTGTTTCAAATCAACCCTATGTACACACTGAAATTCTCCACTGGAAAGAGGAAGATCATGTGTGCTGTGTCCTTTATATATGGGTTGGTGTAATGCCCTCCTGTGGTAGTGTCTCCTCTGTGTGTATCATGAATGCCCATTGGCCGTGTTCTATCTAACCAGCCTATTGGTTGACTGTCTGTGTGTCATGTCTCTGGTGCTCCCTCTAGTGTCTATCTAGTCTACGTGTATTTACATTAACCCCTTATGTATTCACAGTGATGCATATCACCACAGCCAGTGGCGCCGATTCTCCACTTTCAGGAGAATCGGTAGACCGGCATTGAAATGAAATGAAAATGAAAATGGCTTATTGTCACGAGTAGGCTTCAATGAAGTTACTGTGAAAAGCCCCTAGTCGCCACATTCCAGCGCCTGTCCGGGGAGGTTGGTACGGGAATTGAACCGTGCTGCTGGCCTGCTTGGTCTGCTGTAAAAGCCAGCGATTTAGCCAAGTGAGCTAAGGAGCGGCATCATGCGATTCACTCCCAGCCCGGCGATTCTCCGGCCCGGCGTGGGCTGAAAGAATCCCACCTCCCAATCAGTGAGGGGTCAGCGCCAAATTTTCTGTCATGAAAGTCAACACATTCATGTCAGCACGTCTCCAGAACGGAGAATCCAGCCCATAAGGTGTGAAATGTATTGTTTTCAAGTCACTTTGCTGAGGCATGATGCACTATTGGATATTTGTGGTCAGCATGCTATTGTATCAGGAAAGGGTCACACGTGGGAGCTCCCAGTGTGCATTGAGTGCCTGTGAATACAATGCCAGGCCACTAAATTTGGGCAATGCAGGCTCAGGCAATAAATTAATCAATCACCTAGCAACAACAAGAAGGATTCTGCAAGATTTCCCATACACTCATTCTCCTTAAAGAGCCAGACACCCAAATTGCAAGTAAGGTCATTTTTAAAGAAGGTGTCTTTGCAGTCTGTCTGAAAGAAGTCAGTGGTGTTTTAGAGATAAAGGTACGGGTGAACTCCTGGATTTGACAGGAAGTGGAAGTGCATCCTCACAGGGAGTATAGGCACACATGTACGCCTTCAAAACTGTTCCCCCATTCAGTTCATCGTGGCTGATCTGTATCAACTCTGTTTGTTCACATTGGTTCCATAACCCTTTATTGCTGCATGCATAAGAAAAATCTATCAATCTTAGTTTTCAAAATTTGTATTGAACTAGCCACAGTGTGTCATAAGTGAGTGTTGCTTCATTATCATTTGTATGAGGAATGCTTCCTGACATCACTCCTGAACAGACTGGTTCTAATTTTAAAATTATACTCCCTTGTCATGTTGGAGCCAGAACAGGTGAGTATTCTGAAAATGTCATTCTGTAAGTTCCACTTCTTTCTGTGACATCCACATGGAGGGGGAAAGACACAAAAAGTCTCTGCTCCTCCTTCTGGTGAACTTTGAACTGTCAAAGGAAAAGAGCAGCGATCTGACATAATCAGCCCCACCCCAAATTTCTCATTACTGTTTAAACTCACCCAGATAACAATATCAATGTAGCTCCAGGAACAAGGAATTTTAAGTTCTTTGGACCAATTAATGATCTTGAATAATATACCCAAGGCTGACTTTCTCTCAGTCATTCGTCATTGGACCAATCAAGGTCCTTCGGGGACCTGGCTCAATGTTCCGTGGCTGCTTTCATCTGTGTCGCCTTGTAAAATGGATAATTTATTTCTACCATTTGAATAACATTACAACCCCCTTGACCCCTCATCTATGAGTGGTCATATTGTGTGTCCAATAAGTGGCTGCCAAAGAGGTTTCACTGTCAGCTGTCTAAGTTACCCCAGATGCCAGTGTAATTTGAGTGGTTTGAACTGAATTTGGTTGAATTACTGTTTAATGTTTAATATATTTTCCTGCTGGCTTTTAGTTTGAGTCACTGAATGATGCAGTTTGTTTTGCCTTCCAAAGTTAAGGAGGTAGGTTGGTGGCACTTGCTATATTCCAGTAAATTGAAGTAAAAGAGATCTTTGTTGATCTGCAATCTCATTACATATATTTTGTTATTTACACATGAACATACGAATTAGGAGCAGCAATGGGACCATTCGGCCCCTTGAGCCTCACCTCCACTTTCCTTCCTTCTCCCATTTACTCTTTGGCTCAGTTGTCAATTAAGAGTCTATCCAACACAGTCTTGAAAGTATCAAATGGCCCAGCCTCCACTGCTCTCAGGGGAAGAGAATTCCACAGACCAACGGCCCACTGAGAGAAAACCTTTCTTCTCATCTCTGTCTTGCATGGGAGACTCATTTGTAAAACTGTGCCCCCTGGTCTCTCTCACAAGGGGAAACGTCCTCTCAGCATCTGGCAGGTAATGGCAAACAGGAGATTTGAGTTCTGCTTATAGAAGTCACCAGTGACATTGCCATTATTGGGCCCTCAACCAACATTATTATAACAGAATATCCGGCCCATATCTCAATGCTAATTATGGAATGGGAGGGGTTGCAATGTTGCTGTGTGCCATTGGATTCTTACTTTTCCTATATTGCAACAGCTTATTTTAATTGATTCATGGGAGTGTGTGTCACTGGCCAAGCCAGCATTTATTGCCCATCCCCAGGGGTGTCACGGTAGCACAGTGGTTAGCACTGTTGCTTCACAGCTCCAGGGACCCGGGTTCGATTCCCGGATAGGGTCACTGTCTGTGCAGAGTCTGCAGGTTCTCCCCGTGTCTGCGTGGGCTTTCTCCGGGTGCTCTGGTTTCTTCCCACAAATCCTGAAAGACATTCTTGTTGGGTGAATTGGACATTCTGAATTCTCCCTCCATGTATCTGAACAGGCGCCGGAATGTGGCGACTAGGGGATTTTCACAGTATCTTCATTGCAGTGTTAACGTAAGCCTCCTTGTGACACTAATAAAGATTATTATTATAAAACACATGGCAAGAGCGTTAAATTGACTGCAGTGTGTTGGGATGTCCTGAGGTCATGAAAGGTGCTATATAAATGCAAGTCTTTCCTTTTATTTGTAAGGAAACATTGAAATAAGAACCCAAAAATATGTATTATTTTCAAATTTAGGGGATATTTTGACAGGTTTTTCAGAGAGCACCTGACAAATTAGTCATTAACACTGGCTCAGAAAACAAATCTTGTTCCCATGATTGCCGCTGACATTAGCTAACATAAAAATATTTCAGAGCAGCTTTTTAAAATTGTACTATGAATGAACCCAAAGCAACTGCTTCTGCATCATCTTCTCACTCAGCACCCCTCCTGTGCTGATTACCTTTTCCAGCAGCTCTTGCAAGAAGAGACTTCAAGTGCCCTCTTTAAGGCCCTCAGGTTTCAATGAAAGCTTGCTTTTTCTTTGCCGTTTCCTTCGCTGGACACTGCTTGGCGAATGAGCATCGAACTGGCTGGAGCTCCAACCCGTTCATGACTTCATCAGCTGCAGAGTCACAGAAATCATTGAGTGTGTCATCTGTCTGTTGAATCTGCTCAATCAGCAATCACACATCTGACTCTCCAGTTTTGTGGCTAGCAGCATCCTGTTAGTGGTTGAACGTCTCAGCTCAGTCATTCCTAGCACAGTCTTGCCTGAAAACTGCCTTCCTGCTGAAATTTTCTTGCAAGATTAAATACAGCTTCGTGGTTATTTTATTGGACCAACAACTCAGACAGTCTGCATGGGACCAGAAATTCTCTTGTCCAGCACTGCTTTTGTAGGTGTCTTGCATTGCATCATCCTCTTACACCGCCCATACACCAATCTGTGTGGAAAGGATCGCACATAGGTGCTGGAAAGCCTTGAATCAACTCTACCCTTACATCATACAGGCTAATTGTCTGATGGGACTCTGGTTGAGCAACACTTGCCCTGGCAACAAATTTGTAGATCATACCTGTTCTGCAGCAAGTTGGGCCTTGCACTTGTGATATTTAAAAGACCGGGCACCCAAATTCCAGATAAGCAAATTTTTGGAGAACATTTTCTGTTTCAAACTGTATGGAAGTATGCTGCGGTGTTTTGGTGAGTCCCTGGATTTGTCAGAGAGAGTTGCTGCCCCCTTATAGGGATGGCAGAGGAGTACGTGACCTGTCCACACAAAAGCTACAACAGGTATGAGGGCAGCAGTGCCAGTGCCTCTGACTCTATGCCAGGACATGCAGATGGAGCAGATGGAGCCTCCAAGGTCTATGCAGTATCAGAGTCTGAGCTAGTGGCTGCAAGTGCCAGGTCAATTAATGGAGATTCTTCATCAGTGCTGTGCTGTCCCTCTTTCTCTTCCTTCTTGGCTGCTGTGGCTCCTCAACTGGCAGTTCTTGGGTATTTGAAAGCATGAACTCAGAAGAGGAAGTTTGGTGTTTGGGAAGGGCAGGTGGGATGGAGAGCAAGGGATCCATGGTCACAGGATCAGCAACTTGTTCAAAGTGCCAGATAGCAGGATGAGGGTGCACTGGGAGTTGGGAAGAAACATAAGGAAGGAACATACCGCTATCCTCAATGTTCGCAGGAACTTCACATTCCATACTGCAGCCAGCCACATTATAAAGACAACTATCCCCCCTCTAAGGCGCAAGAGATGCAAGTGTCCCTGCCTCCCAATGGTTCTGCTCTGTAACCCTCTTTATTGTGCCATTTTATCCTAAAGAGTAAGGGAAGAATAAGAAGGATTGTGTAGCACTGTGTTTGGGTTATGTGCTTGGCATTCCTAAATAGCTAGATGTATGTGGAAGTAACAAGAGGTGAATTGATAGAAATGTGAAGGTGAGGTGGAGAATCTGAATGCCAGGCATGATTCCTGAGTGCCAAGGAGTGCTGCTGGGTGAATGATGGTGCCGCGGTACATTGCGCAGTATGAGAGGTTGGTGGTCTGGGGTGGCGGGGAGAGGTAGGAGATGTCATGTGGAGATATATTCATTGACGTTGACAAAGCATGAGCGGTCATTTGATGTTTTATGGAACTGCTGCCAGGTCCTTGTGTCAAAACTCTGGGAATTAACCTGCCTGATCCTGGTTCATCCTATCCCCAAACGAGTTGGTGATGCTTTTCTTAAGAATAGGTTTATTTATAGAAAGCAGCATTTGCATTTGTAAACTTCCAAGCTACTATCCCGTGCCCCAGCTGTCTCTCTTTATATGTGCTCTAAGTACTTAATTAAACTATGTCCTTCATGTGTATTATAATAATGTAAGCAACAGACCATTAACAGCCACCTGTGGTCTTTAATGGCTGCTTGGTCTACTGGGAATCATAACAGCTCTCCTCCTTCCCACCTCAACCACTAATGCCTTCACTTCCATATCCTTCCCCCTTCATCCAAGGTGTTCAGTGTAGCTTCCCTTTAAGAACAGCAGGCTAACCACACCACATGGTTTCTGGACAATAATTCTTAGCTCCGCTGCTGAGTGCAAAGGAAGCTGGCAGCTTTAGAAAGAAGACAGCAGCATGGGACTTGTTCAACCTCAAGTTACGATCATGCAAATGAAGTGGATACATTAGGCTGGTGTGTTGCCCACCTTTATCGCAATGGACAGAGACAATATGCAGATCAAGCTCCGGAATTCTCTGGCCATTGGGATTCCTTGTTCTCGCCGGCTGTGTACCTCACCCTTGGGTTTCCCGGCGGTGTGGGGTGACTTCAATGGGAAATCCCATTGACAAGCAGTGGGAGCAGAGAATCCCACCGCTAGCAAACGGCCACTGCCGAGAAGCACGCAGCTGGGTGAAACGGAGAATCCTGCCCATGATCTCTGCACCCAAAAACAGAGTAAATCAATTTTTAGCCCAACAAATCCATATCCCACCATAGTAAATCATGAAATGGAATTTAAAAAAAATCTTGGCTGGCATATGTAATTGCTCATAAAAGCTACCAACTAATTCACTCAAATCCTTAGGGTAAGGGAACATAGAACTCCTACCCAATCTGACCTACATGTGACTGCATTAATATCCTATGTGGTTGACTCTCGGACCAATGTTGCTCACACACCAAAGATAAAACAAAAAGTATGCAATTGGAAAGTGAGGGCTTTGCAAAGTTATTCACAACACTGTGACTGAGTTCCGTAGAGAACTTCATGCTAAAGTGATGTTTTCTGGAGGGATTTGCACCACTTTTAAAGCCCCAGACCTGACATTTTCAAGTCATCCTCAAGGACATTTGGGGAACAATTCTGTGAATTCCATATGAAGACATATCTACAGCATTGAAGCAGCCAGACAACATTAAATACTGACTGAATCCACAAGTTCATCCAATGTTGCTATGATTAGAAAGTTTGGAAGACCATTATTACCCACGCCACTTGGCAAGTCACTTAGAGAATGCCAATGATTGTATTGAGGGTCCTCCAGTATGCAGCGCAATGCATTTTGTGAGGATTTTACACAAATCTCGCAAACCAAATGCCAGACCTGGCTTTAGTCCAACAACATTAACAGAACATAGTCAGCTTCCATTGCCAGTGGACCTTGGTCAATGATCAAAGCGACACCCCGGGCCTTCTATATATCTGGATCCATATGCCTTTAGACTACATCTTTCCAATGGAATCTTAGATATAGTTCATTGATCATTCCATAAGTCTTTCCAATGCAAAGAGGTCCATTCCCAGAAATTGAAAACCTGCACTTCTGTTTCTTGTAACCTCTCAGTGAGTTGATATTCCAGGAGGGAAAAGATGGTCATATCTTTGGGAAGAATTTTAAGGTAATGGGGTGTTTATCATACAGGTATTAATCCATGCTTATATGTTTCTAATCTCCCTTCAATCCAATTCACAAACCAAACCTTCGGAGGTCCTGCTGTAAGGTGATAGAATTGAATAACCGAGTTCACAGCTAGGCCTTGATAAATTGCCTCTGAAGAATCTCCATATTGCATTACACAGAACCCTCACCTTTGACTAACCAGTTACCGGAAACCTAGGAATAAACCGGCAGCACTATCTAACCCAGCTTTTTACCGGGTACTTACTCATCCATAAAAAATATTTGAAAGATAATCATCTTCCCTGGCCAGATACAGTTTTAGGATCACATGTGTCTGAAAACACACTGTAAGCTTCTGCATTCTCTGACAGGCTGACCTTATTTTAGCAAACTTGTTTTCCAGGGCAGGGGCTTAGTTTAAAAGGACTATCACCAATCACTGGGATGTCATTGTGATGTTGGTGATGAGGAAACAGGCTTTATGGTGATCAGCAACTTTGTCTGTCTTGTTATAATTCCTGGTCATTCAGTAGAATAAGCACTATGTACTTGATTCTGCATTGCTGCTACATTTATACCTTTGACTAAATAGTTACTGATGTATAGCGAGCCCTTGGCCTATACAAGCATACCTCTAATAGTTTCTGCACACGTCCTTGACAACAAGGCCCAGGGTGTGTCTCTGATCATTGACCAAGGCTGCCTGAGTAGAACTATTCAAACTGGGACTAAATCTACAGAGGTACGCAAAGGTGAAATGTGCACCCAGAATATACGGCAAACTAGGCCATTGGGTGAATTTCTATGACTACGTGATCACCATTGATTTAAAAGTCGTATAATGAGGCATCTGCACACTCAGAGCAGACATAAAGGATTGCAGGGCACTGTTTGAAGAAAAGCAGAGCGTTCTTATAGGTGTCCTAGACAACATTAATTCTTCAACCTATATCAATAAAATAAATTATTTGGCCATTGCCTAGATGCCATTTGTAGGAGCTTGCTGCAAAAATTAGCTGTCATGTTTTCTCCATTATGACAGGAATTACACCTCAAAAAGAATTCAGTGGTTCTCTCTTTTGTTTTACATACTTTATTTGACATTAATTCAGCCACTAATTCATCTTCCTGTCATTCCTCTGGTTCTTTATCAATCTTTAAATATTATTGGTTGAGAAAATAGACTGTTGGTTGTGCCATTCACTAAGGTCTCAGGTACCACATTGCTCTTCCCATGCCAGCTTGTATTTTCTGCCATTCTGCTCCGCCATTTTATTATCCACAGTCTTTTCAATCCCAGTGTTGTGCCTTTTATTTCTATCCCTTAACGTCTTGACTTTTCAAGTATCTATTTCCCCTTTAAGTACTTTAATTGACTAAATTCCACATTTTCACAAGCCTTTGTATGAAAACGTTTTTCTTGGAATGAAATCTTACTGGTTTAGCACAATTTTAATGTTCTGTGCAAGTTAAATGAATTTGTCGTACTTTGTTTTTGGAAAATGGAAGACTTTGACATGAGGAAGGAACTGGCATAATTGATTCTTGTAAATTGTTTACATATCAGGAAGACAGAATGTTCCAAATGAGCAACAATGGAGCAATGGAGAAGTCAGAGAGAACAACAGCATTTTTTATTTATATAGCATCTTTAAGTATAATAAAACATTTCCGCACAGTTTAAGGAGCATTTCGAAACCAAATAATGACTCAGGGCCATGTAGGAAATTAGGTCTGATGATCTGAAGCTTGACCAAAGAATTTAAGTTTTGAGGAGTGTCTTGAAGAACAAATGTGAGGTAGGGAGACAGGGATTTCCAGAACTGGGGATCTGAGCAACTGAAGGCACAGCCACCAGTGATAGAGTGATTAAAACCAAGATGAACAAGAGGCTAGATTTGTAAGAGCGTGTATATTTCACATTGTTGGGGGGCTGGTGGAGATTACAGAGATAGAGAAGGTGACAACCTTGAGGTATTTGAAAATGAGGATGAGAACTTTAAAACCGAGACATTTTCCGACCGGAAGTGAATATAGGTCAGAGAGCACAAGGGTGATAGGAGAATGGGATTCGGTGCAACTTTAGGCATGGGCAGCAGGATTTTGGATGACCTGAGGTTTATAGAACATACAGTGCAGAAGAGGCTATTTGGCCCATCGAGTCTGCACCCACCCACTTAAGCCCTCACTTCCACCCTATCCCCATAACCCCTCCTAACCTTTTTGGACACTAAGGGCAGTTTAGCATGGCCAATCCACCTGACCTGCACATCTTTGGACTGTGGGAGGAAACCGGAGCACCCGGAGGAAACCCACGCAGATACGGGGAGAACGTGCAGACTCCGCACAGGCAATGACCCAGGGGGAATCGAACCTGGAACCCTGGCACTGTGAAGCCACAGTATTAGCCACTTGTGCTACCGTGCTGCCCTGCCAGTGAAGTTAGAATCTGGGAGATCAGCCAGAAATGCAAAACTTTCACAGCTCAATAATAAATATATTGAATAAGATTCCAATAATTTTTTTTTTAAAGATACAGTTAACTACATTCCATAAGAAAAGGACTTGGAAGGGTGTGAAGACAGGCAGATGAAGTTGACCTATTAAGGGCTTGTGAGACATAACAGCTGCTTTCTTAAATGTTCCTGTGTTCAAAGTGCATAATGGCAGTGCATCTGTATGAGAAACACTCTTCAATGAGATGGTATAATACTGCAGATGATAAGAAGATAATTGCCCAGAGCACGTGTTCATTTTTGTAGAGCTCCAGAAAAGCTTTTAATAATAGGTTAGCATAAATGAACAAAGGGGATATCGGCCTAAATTTTAATTTCTGGGCAAAAAAACAAGCTGGCAGGTTGTAACTGACAGAATTGTTATGAATCAGCTGTTTCCTGTCGTTTAAAAAGAAGCAGATGGCTGGAAAGCAAAATAAAGGTTCAGCCCTTTGCTCTAAATCAGACCAAGATGTAGTCATGTGATGACTGAAATGCTCAAAAACACTAAATCAACGTTTCATTCTTTCATGAATTCTTTTGGTAGCAGCTGAATGGGTTATGAGTATGAAACTAGATTTGCCTTCCAGAAAAACTCTACAATATTAAAAATTGCATCCCGGGATTTTCAAAGTGAAGTTTAATAAAATATGTTTGTTTTCTGTAACTTAGTTGCGAAATGTCGTTTCTCTCTATTGGCTGCTCACTGACAAGCATGAGGATCAGATGGTCTGGAGTCAGTTCTCCATGATTTAGGTCAGTTTTCCATGACTCTGCATTCCGCCAACTGGAAGCAAGCTTGCTAAGGAGACAGCTGACCCCAAAATAAAACTCCTGCCCCCAAACCCCGGGTTCTTGAATTGAGTGTCCAATAAGAGAAAGGCACCAGGCTGGTCAGCAGGATGTTGTTGTTGTTGGAGCTATTGCATAGCTCATTAGGTCAGTGCGCTAGGTCAAGTGCTGTGAGCCATCCATGTTTGATTGCAGGTCATTGCTGAATTCCAACATCCTATCAACGAAACCTCTGATGTAAGGGGTAAACTGTCAAAGCAGATGAAGTGGTGTTCTTACCACCCAAGCCAATGTGCAGCCTCAAATTGATGATTCCAAACAATTGAACTGCCTCAGACCTGCAGTCCTGTGTTAGCCAAGAAAACATGGCTGCCAGCGTGCTGAGTGGCTTACGTTCTCCTGCCCGCTTCCATATAAATCAGCAGAATGGCTCTGGTATTGCTGGTCTTTGATGTGTGCACGATGTGAGTTAAACTGCATCTGGCTGCCAAATGGCTCCTTTAATAGACTGGTTTCCACAGCAATGGATGTGGCAGCCAAATAGAAAGAGTAGTGGTGAGTGAAAAAGGAGACTAGAATCTCAGGCAGAGGAAGGAAGTTTGAGGCAGCTGATTGATGGGGGGGAAATAGTTATTTATATTCTTCAGGATGATCTTGAAGTAGTGAGTAGTTGCTGCGGCTTTCCGTCTCTCCCTGTTAACATTTGAAAGGAATTATGGGGGTCATTGGCTCTAGCACATTGAATGTGAAAAATGTGGGGCTACAACTGTGCAGCAGGAAAGTACTGGGAGCCAGACCCTCTGGTGTTCTTTTAACCAAGTAGTAGACAGAAAAAACTGAAATACGCCCCACCCCAACTTCACATTTCCTACATGTTTGCCCCACCATTGCCATTGCTGTGAACCTGCATAGAACAGGAAAGTGGAGAAATATACCTCCTGCACATAACTACATAGAGTTAGTTTATATAAAACATGAACTAAAATTAAATAATTACAATTAACCAAGTTGATCTGAAAAATTGCCAATTTTCTTACCATTTGCTTATTTGACATAGCAGCTGGCACAGTTGGCCTGTTCTCAATTAAACTAACCAGGTTTCTAAAGGGCAGCTTGGGTTTCTGCAGAGTTTCTGCAGGGCTCTCCTGATCGGTTGTCCATATAGCAGAGAGCCAAATTAATGGCCTAAATAGCTGTTTATGCTGAATTTTTGGGGGTTTCTGCCAATCTCCCACTAAAGTTCTGGCAATGCACTACCCCTCCCCATAATGGAAATTCCAGACGGGTAACTTTAACCATATCTGGCTGATTCTTGTGCTTAAATTTATGTGAGAGAAATAGATCTGCTGGTATGCTTAATAAAAGTAAGAAAACAGCTGTGGAAATAACACACAGAATATATGGAAATTGCTCTGTTTCATTCCTGAACGGCCCCTCCCTCCGAACAGCATCATGGGAACATTGGAAGATGAGAAGGCCATTTCCCGACTCCAGCTTGTTTCACCATGCAATGAGAACATGGCTGATCTGCAATCTATTTCCTAAACCTGTCTTAGCCTATTATCTGTTTTGTAAAAAATATTTTATTCAGGCATTTTCATAAAAAATAAACAGAAGAAAAATTATATATTATAAATAATCAACACCCATTACCCCCCCATTCCCAATCATGCCTCCTCCTCCCGTCCTGCCCTCCCCATTTTACCCCCTTCCCCCCCCTCCCCCCCCCCCCCCCCATCCCTTTTGCTGATGCCTCTATCCTGCTGAAAGAAGTCAATGAACAGCTTCCACCTCCGGGCGAACTCATCAACCGTCCCCCTCAGGACAAACGTGTCCTTCTCCAGCCTCAATCTCCGGGCTATCACGGCGGCAAAGGCAAAGACATCGGCCTCTCTCGCCCTCCTGGACTTCCGGGTCTTTCGACACCCTAAATTCCGCTACGTCTGGACTTGGGGCCACTTTCACCACCAGCACCCACAAACCCCTGCCAGAACCACTTTAGCTTCGGACATGGCCAAAACGCGTGGCCACATCTAACCTCAACTCCCTCAAAAAACCTACTCATCTGCACAGCCATCATATATGCCTTGTGGATTACTTTAAACTGAATGGGGCTTATCCTGGCACATGACGAGGACGCATTCACCCTCCGCAGGGCCTCAGGCCACATCCTGGCATCCACCTCCACTCCCCTCCCCACCCCCCCCCCCCCCCCCCCCCGCTCCTCATCCCCAGCTCCTCCTCCCACTTCCGCTTTATATCCCCCACTGGGGTCCCCTTCCAATCCATCAGCTCCTTGTGGACCTCAGACATCTTCACCTTCCCTATCTCCTCCTTCGACAGCACCTTATCTTGCAACCCCAAGGGCGGCAACCTGGGAAAGGATGGCACCTCTCTGCTCACAAAATCCTGAACCTACTGGTACCTGAAACTGTTCCCCCTGGGCAGCTCATACTCTTCCTCCAGATCCTCTAATTTTACAAAACTGCCCCCGACAAACAGATCCCTGAATCGCTCAATCACTGCCTGCCGCCAGCCCTGAAATCTTGCATCCAGCCCGCCGGATGCAAGCCTATCACAGATCAGTGCCCACATCGAGGCACCCTCCAGTCCCAAATGCTGCCTCCACTGCCCCCATACCCTCAAGGCCGAGACCACTACTGGTCTTGCACAGTACCTGGCCAGTGAGAACGTCAGAGACGCTGTTAACAATGCCCTCAAGCTCGTTCCTCTGCAAGAAGCCGTCTCCATCTGCCCCCCCATGCTGACCCCTCCCCCACTACCTATTTCTTGACCATGGCAATGTTCCCCCCCCCCCCTCCAGTAATAGTTCATTATATTTGGCAGGGTCAACCCCCTCACCCCCTCCAAAAAAGCCCTTTCGATCCCCGGGGTCTTCCCATTCATACAAACCTAGAGATCAGTGCGCATTAGCACTGTTGCTTCACAGCGCCATGGACCCGGAGTCCATTCCCGGCTTGGGTCACCATCTGTGGAGCATCTACATGTTCTCTACGTGCCTGCGTGGGTTTCCTCCGGGTGCTCCGGTTTCCTCCCACAGTCCAAAAATGTGCGGGTTGGGTGGATTAGTCACGCTAAATTGCCCCTTAGTGTCCAAATGTTAGGTGGTGTTGCTGGGTTATGGGGATAGGGTGGAGGTGTGGGCTGAGGGAGGCTGCTGTTTCAGGGGCCGGATGGCCTCCTTCTGCACTGTAAATTCTATGAACCTTTTTAAACAACAACTTCGGAACAAAGATCGGGGGTTCGGAAGTACGAACAGGAACCTTGGCAGCACCATTACCTTCACTGTCTGCACCCATCCCGCCAACCCAGCACAACCCAGCTCTTGAAGTCTCCCTTCATCTGCTCCACCAGCTGAGTCAAATTTAACTTGTGCAGCTGTGCTCAACCCTGCGTCACCTGAATGCCCTGGCATCTAAAACCCTCCATGACTACCTTAAACACCCACTCCCCTAACCTTCTCGTCTGCTCTCTGCTCTCAATCGGGAATACCTCTCTCTTTCTCATGTTTAATTTGTACCCGGAGAACCGGCCAAAATTCTCCAAGGTCTCCATAATGTCCCCAGTGCCACCTAGTGGGTCCAAAATATATAACAACAGATCGTCCGGGTACAGCGAAACCTTGCGCTCGATGCCCCTCCTGCACAATCCCTCTCCAACCCCTCGACGCTCTGTAGCCAAGGCAAAAAGCAATGGGGAGAGCGGGCAGCCCTGCCTCCTCCCATGATGCAGCCCAAAATATCCTGAGCTCACCCGGTACATCCGCACATTTGCAACCTGTGCCTTGTACAGCAACCGGACCCAGTCCACAAACCCCTGCCTGAACCCGAATCGCCCCAGCACCTCCCACAGTTATTCCCACTCCACCTGGCCAAAAGCCTTCTCTGTTTCCATTGCCACAGCCACCTCCACCTCCTGCCCCTCCGGGGGCATCATAATAATATTACGCAGCCTACTCCCCGCCTGGCCAGGGGCTCCGACTCACGCAATCTCTTGTAAAAAGACTCAAATACGCCAACACTCGCCAAATACTCCGAGACGAGCACCCGCGCCAGCAACACCTTATCCCACCACAAAAAAGTCAATCCGGGAGTACACTGGGTGCACATGGGAGAAATATGAAAATTCCTTCCCCTCGTCCTCACAAATTTCCACAAGTCCAGCCCCTTCCCTCCCCCATCTACTTCATCAACCCTTTTAGCTTCATTTCCATGTCCAGTCCCGAGTTGGTCACCTGCCCCACCCATCCTTTCCTCAGCCTTGTCTGCTCCCCATTCGTTAAATGCTTCTCCTGCAAAAAGGCCACGTCTGCCTTCGAACTCCTCAGATGCACGAATACATGTGACCATGTGACCAGCCCATTCAACCCCCTCACATTCCACGTGACGCCTGGTTGCCGGTCAACCATATCCTTTTTTGGGCCAGCCCCTGGCCCGTGTCACATGACTCTCCCAGCCCACCTTCGGATGTCCATCGTTATCAGTCCCATTATCAGTCCCATTCCAGCTGAGCCACATCAACCACACCCTTGTCAACAACCCCACCCACCCACCCCCCTCTCCCAAAAGAAATGACAACCCCATCCCCCTCCCCTACGTCTAACTCCTGACAACCACCCACGACACTTCCATTTACTAGCCCGCCAAGCGAGCATGGTGGCCCCCGCCCAACGCCTCCAATCCCCCGATTCCCCTCCCGTCCATTCACGCACCCCCCAGAAAAACAGAAAAGTTGCACTCACCCTCAATACAGCCACCGCCCAGAGGTATCACCCTCCAAACACCTCGCCATGAAAACCACACAAAGATTTCAAGGGGAGAGGTTTCCCAAGAACAAATAAACCTCCTCACAAACTCCTCCAAAGTTCAATGTCCTCCTTCTCCTGCCAATCCATTGTCTCTCAGAAATTCTGTCGCCTCCTCTGGCACACCAAAATAATATTCTTGGTTCTGGAAAGTCACCCAGAGTTGGGCTGGGTGCAACACTTCAAACTTCACCCCCTCTTGAAAAGATCAGCCTTGACTCGGTTAAACCGGCCCTCCTCTTCACCATATCTGCACCCAGGTCTTGGTACACCCGCAGATCGCTCCCTTCACAAGTGCACTACCTCGTCTGCCTCTCCCACCGAAGAATCTTCTCTTTGTTCAAGAAGCGGTGCAACCGCACCACCATGGGCCTTGGTGGCTCGCCCGCCTGAGGCCTCCTCATCAACGGCCTGTGTGCTCGGTCGACATCCAGGGGCCGTTCAAAGGCCCCCTCCCCCATCAACTGCTCCAACATTTTGGCCACGGAGGTGCCAATCTCAGCTCCTTCGAGGCCTTCGGGCATCCCTACGATCCTCAAATTCTGCCTTCTGGGGCGATTCTCCAGATCCTCCTCCTTCACCCTCCTCTGGGTCTCCCACATCAGCCATCAACGAGGTGAGCTACTCCTCGTGCTCCCTCACCGCCTTCCCCACTTTCTGGGTCGCCCAACCCTGGGACTCCAGCCTCTTCTCCACTCTCTCAGTACCTGCTTTAACTGGCTCCAGCACCTTGGCCAGGTCTTCCAGGGCTTCCTTCCTCTGCTGGCTATGCTTCACGTTTAGAAATTCCACCAGTTGCTCCATTGACAACTGGGCGGGCAGAACAGGCCCTTTGCCCTGTGCCTCCTGAGCCTATGGCGCACCACGAAGACTCTCCTGCTTCAACAGCTCCATTCTTTTCGACCCACTCCTAAGTTTATGGATCCATCCATCAGCCACATCAGAGGAGCTACACCTCCTCCTGGAACTCTTACACCTCTTTCCATCCAAATCTTCACCCCTCAGATGACGAAAGGATTGAAAAATACCACCTTGAGCAAGAGCTACCAAATGTGCGACCACTCACTCCATAGCCGCCACCAGAAGTCCACCTATTATCCCTTAATACCTTTGGCTAAAGCACGGTAGCATTGTGGGTAGCACAATTGCTTCACAGCTCCAGGGTCCCAGGTTCGATTCCCGGCTTGGGTCACTGTCTGTGCGGAGTCTGCACATCCTCCCCGTGTCTGCGTGGGTTTCCTCTGGGTGGTCCGTTTTCCTCCCACAGTCCAAAGATGTGCAGGTTAGGTGGATTCGCCATGATAAATTGCCCTTAGTGTCCAAAATTGCCCTTAGTGTTGGGTGGTGTTACTGGGTTATGGGGATAGGGTGGAGGCGTGGGCTTGGGTAGGGTGCTCTTTCCAAGAGCCGGTGCAGACTCGATGGGCCGAATGGCCTCCTTCTGCACTGTAAATTCTATGATTCGACTATAAAAATCGATTTCAGCGTTAAACCTAATTGACATACCATCAGCAGCCATTTGCAGAAGAGAGTTCCAAATTTCTCTCACCTTTTGCATGTTGAAGTTCTTCCTAATTTTACTACTGAGAGGTCTGGCTCTCATTTTTGATTATGCTCCGACTGCTAGCCTCCTCAGCTAACAGAAATGGCTTCTTCCAATTTACTCCACCTGTTTCCCTTACTATCGTGAACACTGTGATCAAATCGGCTCTCAAACTTCTAAATTCTGGGATGGCACGGTGGCGCTGAGGACCCACGTTCGATCCCGGGCCATTGTCTGTGTGGAGTTTCCACATTCTCCCCGTGTCTGCCTGGGTGTCACTTCCACAACCCAAAGATGTGCAGGATAGGTGAATTGGCCCTTAATTGGAAAAAAAGAATTGGGTACTCTAAATTTAAAAAAAACCTTCTCAATCGTAGTGAATAAACTCTTGCTTACCCACAGTTTAAACCTTGGGAGTCCAGGTATTATTTTGCACACACACCCTCCTAGGTCAATATATCCTACCTAAGATGTGGTGCCCAGAACTGCTCACAGTACTCCAGGTGTGATCTAACCAGGGTGTTGTATAGTTGAAACATAACTTCTACACCCTGGTACTCGCTTGTCCTGGATATAAAAGCCAACGTCTCATTAGATTTTCTGAACTTGTTTATGGCATGTTAATGAAGGTTGTACCTGGACGTCCAAATCTTTCTTTGGATCGCGACAGTTTCTGGCTTTTCATTATGTGAGGAGTGATGCACTACTCAATTACGATGAGATGAGACTAGAGTGTAATCGAGGCTTTATTAAGCAGAGATGTGTGGCTTCCCGTAGCTGCTGCCGAAATGGCTGCAGCTCGGTGAGCCCACACATTTATACTCCACCTACTGGGTGGAGCCAGCAGGCAAGATCTACCGCCGTACCTGTAGTACAGGAGCCTTACCGTAATACACCTCATATGTGATATTTATACAACAGTGGAACAGTTGGGGCCTCACGGTAGCATGGTGGTTAGCATCAATGCTTCACAGCTCCAGGGTCCCAGGTTCGATTCCCGGCTGGGTCACTGTCTGTGTGGAGTCTGCACGTCCTTCCCGTGTGCGCGTGGGTTTCCTCCGGGTGCTCCGGTTTCCTCCCACAGTCCAAAGATGTGCGGGTTAGGTGGATTGGCCATGCTAAATTGCCCGTAGTGTAAGGTTAATGGGGGGATTGTTGGGTTACGGGTATACGGGTTACGTGGGTTTAAGTGGGGTGATCATTGTTCGGCACAACATCGAGGGCCGAAGGGCCTGTTCTGTGCTGTACTGTTCTATGTTCTATGGTGACTACCACACTCACCCCCTGTTAAAAAGGAGTCCAACAGGGGTAGTGGAAGACTTTTTACATGCATAGGTTAAAAATTTTAGGGAAAGTTCACAAATTAAGATGGTCGGGTGCCTTGATCCTCCGTTGTGAGCGCGCAATTCCGGTGGCGATGCAGGCGTCGGCTCGGTCGTCGGTGACTCCGGGAGCATGTCGACCTCATCTTCATCCCGGGTGGGACCACAAGGGGAGGACGGATCGTCCTGGTGCGGGCGCTGTGGTGAGGTGTGCTGGGGGGAGGAAGGGTGGCGCCGGGGCGGGGGCAGGGGGGGGGGGGGGGGGGGGGGGTGGACCCAGCTGGTGCCAGGTCCCTGAGGGAGACTGTGTCTTGGCGGTCGTAGGGGTATGCCTCGTAGGCATACTGCGGGTCGCATGGAATAGCTGTACCCTCTCGACCAACGGGTCTGCCTTGTGGAGCCGCACATGCTTGCGGAGGAGAACGGGTCCTGGAGCTGCCAGCCACGTTGGGAGCGAAACCCTGGAGGTGGACTTCCTGGGGAAGGCAAGGAGACGTTCATGGGGGGGTTTCGTTAGTCGCTGTGCAAAGTAGCGACCGAATGGAGTGAAGGGCGCCGGGGAGGACCTCCTGCTAGTGGGAGACCGGCAATTCTTGGACTGTAGGGCCAGCTGGGCGGCCTTCCAGACCGTCCAATTCTCCCGCTCCACCTGCCCTTTTCCCCAGGGGTTGTAGCTGTTTGTCCTGCTCGAGGCAATGCCCTTGCTGAGCAGGTACCGGCGCAGCTCATCGCTCATAAATGAGGATCCCCGGTCGCTGTGGATGTGGACGGGGAAATCGAACAGAGCGAAGATAGTGTTGAGGGCCTTGGCGATGTTGGCCTTGATACGGTTGAAGGCCTGGTGAGCCTCGGCCGTCAGCGTGAAGAAGGTGGAGTGAATGAGTGGGCAGGCCTTGTCCGCATAGTTAGGGACCCACTGGGTGTAGTATGAGAAGTACCCCAGGCATCGTTTGAGGGCCTTGGGGCAGTGGGGGAGAGGGAGTTCCATGAAGAGGCGCATGCGATCGTGGTCGGGCCCAAGAACTCCATTTTGCACCACATAGCCGAGGATGGCTAAGCGATTGGTGCTGAACACGCACTTCTCCTTGTTGTACGTTAGGTTGAGGAGTTTGGCGGTGTGGATGAATTTGGAAAGGTTAGTGTCATGGTCCTGCTGGTCGTGGCCGCAGATGGTGACGTTATCCAGGTATGGGAAGGTGGTCCGCAGTCCGTACCGGTCAACCATTCGGTCCATCTCCTGTTGGAAGACCGAGACGCTGTTAGTGACGCCGAAGGGAACCCTAAGGAAGTGGTAAAGGCGGCCATCCGCTTCAAACGCGGTGTACGGGTGGTCCGCTTTGCGAATGGGGAGTTGGTGGTAGGCGGAATTCGGGTCCACTGTCGAGAAGACCCGGTACTGTGCAATCTGATTGACCATATCAGATATGCGTGGGCGAGGGTACGCGTCGAGCTGCATGTACCGATTGATGGTCTGACTGTAATCAACGACCATCCTGTTTTTCTCCCCAGTTTTCACAACTACCACTTGGGCTCTCCAGGGGCTGTTGCTGGCCTCGATAATGCCTTCCAGTAGCAGCCGCTGGACCTCAGACCCGATGAAGGTCCTGTCCTGGGCACTGTACCGTCTGCTCCTGGTGGCCACAGTTTTGCAATCCGGGGTGAGGTTTGCAAACAGAGAAGGCGGGTCGACCTTTAGGGTCGTGAGACCACAGACAATAAGTGGTGGTAGGGGCCCACCGAATTTCAGGGTTAGACTTAGGAGGCTGCACTGGAAGTCCAGGCCGAGTAGCAAGGCAGCGCAGAGGTTGGGCTCTACGCCCTGGATGGTGAGGGTTGAGGTGCAGTACCCCCGGATCGCCATGGAGTGGGATCCGGAGGCCAGGGAGATTCTCTGGTTAATGGGGTAAATACTGGAAACACGCGAGGGAGCAGCGCCTTACCGTATCGGGGTGGATGAAGCTCTCAGTGCTTCCGGAGTCAAGAAGGCATGATGTCTTGTGCCCATCGACCTTTACTGTCGTCAACGCGGTCGCGAGGTTGTTCGGTCGGGATTGGTCGATCATGATGGAGGCGAGACTCAGCTGGTGTTGGAAGGCCCCTGGCTGATCGGCGGCGGTTGCAGGTGATGAGCGGCCCGATGAGGTGCCCGACGAGCAGGGATCCTGAGGCAGGGAAGATGGCGGCACCCATGGGGCGCACGTGGCGGGCGGCGTTAAAGATGGCGGCCCCCTGTAGGGGCCAGAATTACTACTGGCAGCGACCCGTTCACGCCGTCGTAAAACGCAACGGCGATTACGACGCCGTGGACACTCTGCCGTGGGATGGGAGAATCCCGCCCTGTATTTGTGTGCTTAAGTGTGGTTGTTTGGTAGAAGCTCTAATTCCTGTGGTACCAAACAATTTTATTCACCTCATCATTTCACTGGCAAGGTGATATTTCCAACATCGTCAAGTTTGCTGAAATATCATAAGTCATCTAAACCCAAATGGTGTATTATGCAGCAAAACAAAATCTAATTCAACCATGGTGAGTCATATGTGAATCTCTTGCCCTAAAACCTGCCCTAATTTATAATATTATGTCTCCCTCATGCAGATACAGAATAATGTATCACAGGGACAGTTGTCAGGCTATATAATTCAAGTATCCAAACAGATGGTCAGCATTTCAATTGAAGTAGCTTTAGTTGTTTATTGAAATGTTGTTCAGATATTTCCTGGTGCTATAATTCTTGGACAATGTTGAATGTTATTTCTTTAATGTGAGTTGAAAGTACAGATGAACTGTAAAGGAAACAGAGAGCTTGAGCCAAAGTGAGATTTTGGAAGTGAACAATGTCTGATTCAAATATAGAAAACCTGCCGATGCGGGAAATCTGAAGTGAAAACAGAAAATACTGGAAACACTCAGCATGTCAGGCTGCATCTGTGGTGAGAGAAATGTCGGGTTAACATTTCAGGTCAATGCCCTTTCCCCAGAACCAGAATATGTTGGCGATCAATCCCCGTCGGTAGCATCTGGTTTTAATGAAAAGTCATTCGCTGAAACATTAACTGACGTTTCTCTCTCCATCGACGCTTCCCTACCTTTCAGGAGTTTCCAGCACTTTCTGTTTCTATGTCAGATTTTGATTGTTTGATTTGGCACAGTAATACGCGGAGTTTTTATTCAAAATAATGAAGAACAGGAAGATGGAAAATGGGTGGAATGCATTCTAATATTTCCTGTTAGTAAAACCAATCTCTGTCCAATTTGTCTTTTTTTTCCCATGAAGAAGCTGATTCAGGCTGAGATAAGATTCCAAGGTTGTCAACCACCAGCTAATACTTTAGTGACAACATGGACGTGGGAAAGGTAGGAGCTCAGGATCAAACAACAAGACAAAGATATGCACCATTAGCACAGAAGATTCACATAGCAGTTGATGGCAAGGATAACTGTATTTTACCTAAATTAACCTGAAGGAAACTTTGATCTTCCTAAAACTGTGGAATTACATATGTAAGGAGCATGAAGTCCAGCTCAATGGAGTACTGCTAGACCGAACAGTTAGACTGGGGAAAGTTACCTGGACTCTTTGTTCAAGGAGGCAGTTAGGTGAGGTACATCTGACTTCGAGTCATAGAGTCATAGCGGTCTACAGCACAAAAAAGGCCCTTCGGCCCATCATGTCTGCACTGGTCCAAATTAACCGCCTAAGTATTCTAATCCCATTTTCCAGCACTTGGCCCACAGCCTTGTTTGCCTTGGCGTCGCAAATGCACATCTAAATACTTTGTAAATGCCATGAGGGTCTCTGCCTCCATCACCCTTTCAGGCAGTGAGTCTCTGGGTGAAAAGGTTCCCCCTCACATCCCCTCTAAACCTCCTGCCTCTTACCTTAAATCTGTGCCCCACATTTGATCAAGGACAGATGGGTGTGACTACGGATGAAGCAGGTAAGGCCACCCAGAAGGCAGCAATGGAGGAGCCACAGGCCTTGTAATTGTTCAGTAGGTTCAAGTTCTTGCCCCCGATGTGGATAAAACAGAGACTGCAGGTAGGATGAGCAAACCAGCCACAGCACTGTGGTACAGGAGGTTATTCAAGTCAGGGGAGTAAAAAATAATGTGGTAGCAGGGAGCTGCCACCTCCGGGCAAACCCCAATAGTGAACGTCTAGTCTCTAGACCGAGAAAGCTCGCCATGTCCTATAGCCATACTTCGGTCTTCAGGGGCCTTGAGTCCCTCCATGCCAACAGTATTCGTCACCGGGCTACTAGGGAAGCAAAGGCCAAGACATCGGTCTCCTTCTCCTCCTGGACTCCTGGGTCCTCCGACACCCCAAAATTGCCACCTCAGGACTCATTACCACCCCAGTTTTCAAAACATGATGTCCGCAAATCCCTGCCAGGACCCTCTGAGTTTAGGGCACAACCAGAACATGTGCACGTGATTAGCCGGCCCACCGGCGCATCTGGCGCACTTGTCCTCCTGCCCGAAGAATTTACTCATCCGGGACACTGTCATGTGGGCCCGTGCACGACCTTTAACTGGATCAGGCTGAGCCTCGCGCATGTTGCGGTCATGTTTACTCTGCTCAGAGCTTCTGCCCAAATACCTTCTTCCATCTCCCCCCCGAGCTCCTCTTCCCACTTAAGCTTCAGGTCCTCAGTCTGTGTATCCTCTGCTCCCATTAGTTCTTTGTAAATATCTGAGACTCTATCCTCACCTACCTCTCCCCTCGATACTACCCTGTCCTGCCTCCCCTTTGGCGGGAGGCGTGGGTAGGACGGCACCAGCCTGTGCACAAAATCCCACACCAGTAAGTATCTAAAGTCATTCCCTCCTGCCAGCCCAAACCTCTCCTCCAGCGCCGTCATGCTCAGGAAGCTCCCTTCCAAGAACAGATCACCCACCCTCGCAATCCCCGCCCTCCACCACAGTCGATACCCACCATCCATGTTTCCCGGAGCAAATCGGTGATTGCCGCAGATTGGGGTCCACACCGATGCTCTTAGCCATGTTCAATTTATATCCTGAAAACCGGGTCTTGTGGTCTTTAAGGGATTTAAATGACATGTATACGCAATTTTGGAAGATATTGCAGACACTAATGTTTTTGTATTTAAATAATCCAAGTCCGAATTTATTGCTTAGGTTTGTAACCAGTAGGAAAGTAATTGCAAATTTGGATATTAAAACAGTTCAGTCTGGAGGGGAATGAGTCATTTGGCAAACGTCGTATAATACAAAAGAGTTAAAAGAAATGCTAAATATAATTCAAACCAGCCATTATGGAAACTAACTATTTTGTATGTAAATAGTTTGAAGAAATCTTTACTAGAAACAAAAACCATTTAATCAGCAAGCGAATCCGCACTGTAACCAATCACTATTTATCGATATACTATTTATTAATGTATTTTGTCGATTATTCTTTTTGTCCACTGTCTACGTACTGTATATGTTTCCTTGGTCGCAGAAAAATACTTTTCACTGTATTTCGGTACATGTGACAATACATCAATCAATCAATCAAAGGTTATGGGGATAAGGCGGGAAAGTAGAGTTGAGGAATATATCAGATCAGCCATGATCTCATTGAATAGTGGAGCAGACTTGATGGGCCGAGTGGCCTACTTCTGCTCCAGTGTCTTATTGAAGTATAAGATGGAATGTTGATCTTCACAAACCACAGCGTCCAATGTATAACTTGACAATCCTTTTGAATGCCTGATTAGCAGCATAAGCTTGAAGATGTAAATCCTCAGGTTTTTAAGACTTCTCCAATAGAAAATTCACTTGATAGTGCAACACGGTGAAAAAGACGTCAGACAAATTTCTTCTCAGTGCCATTTCTCATGTGTCAGCACTGAACCCAATTCCTCACCACTGAAGTTTGGCTTTACAACAGAAACGTCTACAGATTGTACTGGGTGCAATCCCAGTAAACACTTCACGTCTTCTCTCAAGAATCTAGTAAAATTGAGCTCTGGATCAATTGCTAGAATTTTCAAATGTCTTAATAATAACATTTGACTCACTACCTCATTTATTAAATTCCCATTATGCTACAGTATGACTGTGGAAAATGTGAATGCAACAGTAATGGCACATAGAACCATAGAATAATTACAGCGCTGTGCGAGGCCATTCCACCACCATATCGGAGCCAGTTCACTGCAAGAGCGATTCATCTAGTGACACTCCCCTGCCTTTTCCGCACAGCCCTCCACATATTTCCACTCAAAACATGACCCAATCCTCTTTTGAAAGGCTTGATTGAATCTGCTTCCACCATGTACTCAGGCAGTGCATTCCATATTTCATAGAAATTTCATAGAAATTACAGTACAGAAGGAGGGCATTCGGCCCATCGAGTCTGCGCCGGCGCCTGGAAAGAGCACCCTACCTAAGGTCAACACCTCCACCCTATCCCCATAGCCCCACCCATCACTAAGGGCAATTTTGGTCACTAAGGGTAATTTATCATGGCCAATCCACCTAACCTGCACATCTTTGGACTGTGGGAGGAAACCGGAGCACCCGGAGGAAACCCATGCACACACGGGGAGGATGTGCAGACTCCGCACAGACAGTGACCCAGCCGGGAATCGAACCTGGGACCCTGGAGCTGTGAAGCGATTGTGCTATCCACAATGCTACCGTGCTGCCCCTACCGGCTGTGTGAAAAGGTTTCTCATGTCGCTGTTGCTTCTTTTGGCAATTGTCTTAAATCTCCCTGTGGTTCTCAATCCTTTCACTAATGGTAACAGTTTCTCCTGATCATATCTGCCCAGACCCCTCATGGTCTTGAACACCTCTATCAAATCTCCTCTCAACTTTCTCTTCTCCAAGCCCCAACTTCTCCAATTTATTCATGTATCTATTCATTGCGGGCAGCACGGTAGCACAAATGGATAGCATTGTGGCTTCACAGCGCCAGGGTCCCAGGTTTGATTCCCCGCTGGGTCACTATCTGTGTGGAGTTTGCACGTTCTCCCCGTGTCTGCGTGGGTTTCCTCCGGGTGCTCCGGTTTCCTCCCACAGTCCAAAGATGTGCGGGTTAGGTGGATTGGCCATGATAAATTGCCCTTAGTGTCCAAAAAGGTTAGGAAGGGTTATTGGGTTATGGGGATAGGGTGGAAGTGAGGGCTTAAGTGGGTCGATGGGCCAAATGGCCTCCTTCTGCACTGTATGTTCTATGTACCTGAAGTTCCTCATCTCAAATAATTCTTATAAATCTTTTATGCAACAGTCTGATAATTCCTATGGCACCCAGAACCATATGTAATACTCCAGTTGAGACTAAATCAGCATTTTACTAAGGTTTTGATAACTTCCTTGCTTCTGTACTCAATGTCCCTTTTTATAATGTCTAGAAATAACATTATTAACTATTTTCTCAACCTATCCTGTCACTTTCAATGGACTGTGCATATGTACCCCAGATCTCTTGGACCCCCTTTAGAAATTTACCCTTTATTTTATATTTTCTCTTCACATTCTATGTATCAAAATGAATCACTTTATACTTCTCTGCAATAAATTTCATCTGCCACTTGTCTACCTGTTCTACCATCCCTTCTACCATGCTGTCTATGTCCTGTGAACACTTTGCACTATACTCCTCAGGTTCACAATCTTTTTAAGCTTTGTGTCATCTGCCAATTTAAAAAATTTCCCCTCTTCTCCAAAGTCTAGGTGGCTAATATATATCAATATATAACACCGGCTCCTGGAGAACACTATACGCCTTCCTCCAGCCCAACCCTTCAATTGAGATATCCACCTGTCATCTGTCATATTCAAATACTAAAATGTATTCTAAATGTGTCGAACATTTCATTTAGTTGTGGGGATGAAGGTGAGTTAAATTAATTTCTTGGTCTATTGGTTGTGCCAAACCACATATGAAAAAATTAGATAGGTACTACTTTGTCCCACGATATCTGTCAGATTCCAACCGTCTGTCGGGTGGATTCTCCCAAAATGGGACTATCTCCCCACGCCGGCATCAAAACACTGGCGTTTTACTCCAGAGATTTCAATAAAAAAGATTAGTCAATTCACTCACCTTCAGGGGGCTAGCGGGGACCCAGAGTGATTCTGGCAGCTTTAGCTGCTGATACGGGCCCCCGCACTTCCAGTCTGGAGTCCGCGCAAATGCATTGCGGCGGCCTCCAGCAGCCGCGCGAGTGCCATGACAGACTCAGACCAGGGAGGCAGCTCCAAAATGTAGGCCCCCCCGATCGGCCGGGCGCCCGAAGATCCGTCCGGCCCGATCTGTCCCCCGGCCACCCATAAGGCCCCCCCCCCCCCCCCCCCCCCCCCCCCCCCCCAGTGCCTGGTCCCCTCACCCCCCACCAGGGCGGCCACGGACTGAGTCCGCAGCCGCCACACGAGCTTGGCGAACTGCAATAGGTGTTTAAAACTATGCTGCTGGAACTCGGCCAGCCGGGAGCGGAGAATCGCTTGGAGGGCCTCTGGCAATGGGCCCCCAGCTACACAGAGTACTCAGCAAACACGCCGATTCTCAGGTCCCGGAGAATCGCCAGACCGGCGCCAGGCCAAATTTCGGCGTGAAAGTTGATTCTCCGCCCCTGCGCCAAAGGCGATTTTGGCACGGGGTTGCGGAGAATCCAGCCTGTATATCTGTGCAATCTATAGCAACCACACCTGCAAAATGGCGTCCCGATCTCTCACTACACTGAGGAGTTCTGGTGAGCAGAGCTCCTCCATGCAGAAAAACGGAATTATGTACGGCCTCGGCCACTTGTTCCCTGCTGAGGCTCCGTATCTAACATGAGTGGCGTTTAATAGTGTTGTGTTCGCGGCTCAAGGCGCTCACTATGGGACTTTGTTCTCATTTAGTTTAATCATGCCCTCTAAGTGTCATTGCAGGCGGGTTTGGCTGGGAGCTTCTCCACAGCTCTCGCGGTGAATTCCCCACTGCTATCTAACCACACTTAGTCATTTTTTGGGGCCCTGAGGTTTTTTTCTTTGGGCTAGCCCACACTTAGAATTTTTTTAATCACTGGGGATCTGGAGTCCGCGCAAGCCAGACCGACTCCTCAGAGATCGGGCCACCATTTTGAAAGGGTGCTCTGCCATGGGCAATGTCACCGCTCACATGGGCATTACCCCACAGTCCCCCCCAAGTGAGGATACCCAGCTATGTGGTAGCTGAAGGCCCCAATTTACAGGCCTTTCCATTGCCCCTTTCAGGACCCCCACCATACATCCCTCAATGTGTCAACAGCCCATTCATACCCGCCCTTCACTCCCCATCCTTCATAACCCTCACATGCCTCCTTTCATGGGCATGGCCCCCTCAAACCCTGGCCCATGGCACTGCCACCCTGGCAGTCCTCCTGCCAGCCTGTCAATGCCAAGGTATCCAGATGTCAGGGGAGAGCCAAGGTGCCACCCTGTCCCTGACCATTCAGGGGCCTCCAATGGCCTAGGAGATCCCCCAGGTGCCTTTTCGCCTGATTCACATTTGGTTGGACCAGCATTAATCTGCACCTGGCTAGGGTCTCCTTGGGAAGACCAATAGATGCCAGGAGCTGGTTAGATCCAACGTCAGCACGGTTCTTAAACCCACAATGGGCAGGACTCAGATCGTGACATCTCGCGAGATCTAACCAGATTTTGCAAGACATAACAGCTGTTGAGAATCCTGGGGGAGGCTCCAATTCCAGTGGAATGGAGCCGGTAGATCACGCTCTAAAATTTTTAAGTGCCCCTTATCACATTCCTAATATAAGATGAGATAGAATAGCCATTTCCTGGTTCATTCCTGGTTCATAGGGACTGGTTTAGCATACTGGGCTAAATTGCTGGCTTTTAAAGCAGACCAAGGCAGGCCAGCAGCATGGTTCAATTCCCATACCAGCCTCCCCAAACAGGCGCTGGAATGTGGTGACTAGGGGCTTTACACAGTAACTTCATTTGAAGTCTACTCGTGACAATAAGCAATTTTCATTTTCATTTCATTCCCTATGGAAATGCCTTGACCAATCAGAGTCCACTAGCCAACCAATTAGCACTCTCTTCTCATGCAGTGCACATTGTTATTCCCTTTTCTATGAGTATTTTTGTGGATCTGTCCTGATGAGTACAAGACTAAAAGTTTAGACAGCATGCCTCTTTTTTAACAGTAAGAATAGATCCTTGCACGTTCTCCTGATTAATGATGTCAGGCTAATTGGTCTATAGTTCCCTGTTTTCCCGCGTAGTCATTTTTTAAGCAGTCGTATTGTGTTTGCGATATTCCAATCCATGGAGACCATTTTCGTATTCTGGGAGAATAAAATTCAGAAGATTAGAACAATTTTGTTCACTATCTCCGTAGCCATATCTTTTAAAATGCTTGGATGTAGGCCAACAAATCTATGGGATTTGTCAGCCTTTTGTCTCATTGATTCTCCAATACCATTTTTTAAATCGATCTGTCATCATTTTTACAATAACTTTGGTCCCCTATTGCTTTTAGAATGTTTTTGTACCTTCTACAGGGAAGATAGGTACAAAGTTTTGTTCATTTCATTTTTTATTTCTTTATTGTCCATTACAATTTATTCGGACTTTGCCTCTCGCAATTATTCTTGGCAATCTCTTCCTTTTTACATACCTGTAGAAGCTTTGATAATCTATTTTAATATCTCTAGCTGATATCCATTTTCTGGCATCACGGTGGTGGTGGATCCCACCGTGATGGACGGGCTGATCCAGCCAAAGGTCCATCGAAGTTGGCGGCACTGATAAATCCCACCAGCAAGCGGGACCAGGAGATCCCGCTGTATGTCACAGTTTCTCTCTGCTCTCCAGCTTCTTCTATTCTATTCATTCAAGGGATGTAGGTGTCGCTGGCTAGACCAGCATTGATAGCCCACCCCTAATTGTCCCTTGTCCTTCTAGATGGTAGTTGGCGTGAGTTTCGAAGGTGCTGCCTAAGGAGTCTGGCTGAGTTCTTGGTCCTTCTTGGTGAATTCTAAAATCCTCCAAGCCCCCAGGCTCACTACTCCTTTGGCAACATTATAAGCCTCGTCCTTTAATCAGGTGCTACCTTCCTGTTAGGTCACTTTTCTTTTGAAGTTTCTGCTTATTAAGGGAATGTATAATTTTTGCATGTTAGTTATTGTCTACTACCTATCGCATCTATTTATACAGTTTCCCCATCTACCTTATCCAGCTTACCCCTCATACCTATGTAGTTTACTCTGTTCAGATTTAAGATCCTATTTTGGACTTAACTCACTCGTACTAACGGAGTATAACATTTTATTGCATTGTGTTCAGTCAATGTTGTGTGCTGTGAATTTGTGGAAGTACTTTTCAGGATGAAAAGAAAGAAATATGAGGAAAAGACCAAATTTTAATCAAGAGTTTTTTTTGTCCAGTCCTGTTGAATTCTCTAGCACAATCTATCTGTAGTCCCTTAATGCCACTAATTTACTAAAATTGATATCCACACATGACAGTCATCTCCATTGCAAAGGGATATGGAACAAATGGTTGAATCAGTGCCTTGTTTGTGTCCTCAGAGCTGACTCTCTAAAGGGCACATCTTGTGACTCATGTTGTTTTACTATTAACAATGGAAAACAGTAATATTTAACTTTCCATCAACAAATGAACTCTGTAAATTGTGAGTTTTTGTTGATGATGTGTGGAAACACCAACGAATAGTAAGCTATTGGCAGCTGTCTGCCTGTATTTCTACCAAATAACTTGGGTAAAATATTAGCTTTAAATCTTATCACAGCTCTTTAAATAGCCTGCTTGATAAAAGCACGATGTGCTGAACAAAGGTTGCAGGTTAAATTATGGTTCTATATTCCGGGAGCTGGTCTCAATCAGGGAAGCTGTTGAAAATCTGCAATAAGCCCCAAAGCCTGTCCTTAAGGAAGGCAAAATATAAACCCAGACTCCCAAAAGATGCAAAAATGCAGTTAGACGGATAATAAGAACTTCATCACAGGGGTGTCCTGTAGATGGAAAAGCAAGCACATATTACTGGGAAGAATCTTGTTCCCCTGCCTGTGGGTTTGTAGATGGACAGTGGACATAAAATTTCTTCAATAGCTTTCCCACCAGGCTTCCTCCAGCCCTGACCTCTACTCAATTTTAGGCTGGGATGGGCAAGACCAATTATTGACCACTTACTGGCTATTTCCCACCCATCCTCAATTTTCAGGCCAGCAGGAGGAGATCAGGAGCAGGAGGGGAAGCCCAAAGAGTAATCACTGTTCAGGCCTCCATCAGAATTCTCCTTTTACCATCAGACACCCCCCTTCCAAAAGGACTGGCCCTGTAGGTCTTCCCTCAGAGGAAATCCACGTAGACACTGGGAGAATGTGCAAAGTCCACACAGTCACCCAAGGCTGGAAATGAACCTGGGTCCCTGACACTGTGAGGTAGCAGTTCGAACAACTGTGCCACCGTGCCACTATTTCTTGCCTTGCGGTTAGTCTGGACGACATGAAATGAAGTACAATTGGGGAGTTATTGCAAACAAGTGAACCCCATAAATTTTTGTCAACACAAATGTTACCATTATCCTTTCTTTCACCATTTGATCCCTTCAGTCGAGACTTATAGGTCTTGTTCAGAATTCAGCAAATCCAGGGAAAAAACAAATATATCAGTCAGCCAATTAAATGTCTACCTAATAGTTATGATGAAATAATAAAGAATGATTCTTGTGCCAGCCATTTGTGCCTGTCCTGCATAGCCATTTCTCAATGGCAGTAGACTATGAATTTCTTCCACAGCACCTAATGATGGGAGATGGATGGCTGCTGAACTCCCAGAGAGAACACTTCAGATGGCATTGGAGAACACTCTTGAACAGCTCTGTGCCTGTGACTGCAGTATCTCAGAATGAACAGTAACTGATTTGCCCAGTTGGTTGAGTGGCAATTTAGAACACTGAGGCAAGGGCTGATGTTCTGCGAGAGGACAGAAAGAGTCCCTCTAAGGCTACACTGCTGAAATGGTGTCCCAGCATTCCCTGGGTTCTGCATGAGAACAGGATGCAGAATTACTGTGACACTTTGGGTCCACCTGTGTGTGCTCTATTTGACCCCACAAATGTTCCAGGCTGTTTTGGGGGCAGCCTCCCTTTATAGAGAGCTGTTTAGCACACACTGCGTTGTACATATGGATGAAGGGGCACTGCACAGCATCTGCTCACTTGTATTTTAAAATTGCCTTACCCTACCATATTTGCTATGTGAGTGAGCAGGAACATAGAATTAAACTAGATAGATCCTGTGGGGAAATATTGCTAGCATAGTCCGCTTGACCAAACACTCTCACTGCAATTTTACCAGCAGCAAGTAAACGCCTGCTGTTGGGACAAGTTGCAGATCTCTCCCCAGCGTAGGTAAAGGACAGCATCTGCAGAAATTTTAATCTGACTGTCTTTCTGAGCTGTAGGCCCAATCAGGGGCAGTGGCAAAGTGGTATTGTCGCTGGACTAGTAATCCACGGAGTCAGCATAATGTTATGTTCGAATCCCACCCATGGCAGATGGTGAAACTTGAATTGAATAAACTATCTGGATTTAAACATCTGATGATGACCATGAAACTATTATCGATTGTTTTAAAAACCTAACTGGTTCGCTAATGTTCTTTAGAGAAGAAAATATGTTTTCTTTACGCCTTCTGGCTGACATATGATTCTAGACCCACAGCAATGTGGCTGACTCTTAACTGCCCACAGCAATGGGCAATAAATGCTGGCCCTAAATGATGCTCACATTCCATGAATGAATTATGAAAAAAGGCCTGCAGCCTTTTTGCAGCATCACTGGTACAAATAGCAGCAGCTTCAAGGGGAAAGGGGGGGGGGGGGGCTCCATTAGACAACGATCCTGAACGACCATCATAAAGAAAATTGAAGTGCCAAGGCCAGACAGGTGAGCCCCAGTGATTGAAGGCATGAACTCTCCAGCCTTGGGGCAGCCATTGCCCTATCCCATTGATTGGTTCCTCCGTGGGACAGGGACTGGAAGCCTGTGGAGTGTGCTCTACCAAGAGACCAACGAAGAGGCTGCCTCAATGTAGTTTGTGCATTCTCATGCAGCAAGGGGTAGGGAAATGGCCATCAATAGCCCAATTAATTATCTTACTTGACAACCTGCCTCCACTCAGAAATCATCGCACTGTTAAACCTGTGGTGATCACAAGTTAACCAGATGCAACACAACTGAGCGACCACTAGAGGGAGCACGGGAGAGCCAGATAAATAGATCAGGACAGGAAGTGAGGACACACTCTTCACAGCAGGGGGGCTGGTAAGCAGCACACACACAGCAAGCAAAGCTGGTAGTTAGCACTGGAAGGTAGTTCTAGGTCGAGCTCTGGAAACTGAACGAACCCACAATAAAGCATCTTCTCCACACTTGAGACTGCGAGCTTTATTAAGACACGAGGAACAACACATGGTACCAGCAGTGATTTCAGGACGCTTACGACAGGACAACTCAGCTGCAGATACAGAAAGCACAAAATGGCATGGAAATCTCCTACTGGACATTTGACTGGGGAAGACATCGTTAATTCGAGGATGTGGCATGGATACCCACCTCAGCTGGACACGACTGGTAATGTAAGAAATGTCTGGAAAAGGTTTAAACAAATGTTCGATTTTTATCTCATAGCTAATGATGTTGCAGAAGCCTCAGACAAAATTAAAATAGCAATTCTCATCGAAGGGCCTGTCAATAGGAAAGTGTATAATGGATTTAAACACTCAAAAGGTGAAGACAGGAACAGCTTACAAACGTTACTAAACAAATTTGAAGAGTACTGTGAGAAATTTGAACAGCAAGGCATGCTCACAGTCCAACCTGCACAGAGACTGAGTGATGCAAGACTTAAAAAATCACAAAAAGATCAGGAAATCGCGAATGCACAGTACAGATCAAAAAGAAGAAATAACATGAATTTTTCACAAAGCCAAAACGCTGAAATCCAGTCCAGATCGGAAAGAAAAGGTAACTTACAACTTTTAGAAAGAAAAAACGCTGAAATCCGCGATAAAATGGCGTCGGAGCACATTTTGCAGTCTCTGGTAAGCAAAGAACTACAAATCGCGTCTGCGCATGCGCCGGAACCGGAAGTTGCGCATGCGCCGGAACCGGAAGTCGCGCATGCGCCGGCACCGGAAGTCGCGCATGCGCAGTTTACAAAAGATCGCGTCGCGGATCGTTATGCGCATGCGCAAGCCGCGCATGCGCAATGGACACCGAACCGCACAAGGAAAGAAAGCCGATTTGCGCATGTGCAAGTCGTTCCTACGCGTGACGTCATGACGTCTGAGAATCCTGACCACGCCCACTTAAAAGGGAAATGCCCGAAAATTGAAACCAAGACACTTAAAGTGGTAAAACCAAATTTTCTTGCCTCAGAACACAGAAAAACGCCTGAACTTAAACCAACAGTGAAAAACAACTTGCACAAAACCTTGGAAAAAGCTGCCTTCACCACACACAGTGAAGCGAACAAAAAGAATTCCGAAACAACAAAAGATGATTTATTTTTCGACGATTACCTCTCAGACCTGACTGAGTCAGTCGGATATGCTTATCACAGCATCAGCGACACGGTCGCAAAGCACAACACGAACCAACTCGTGGTAGATGAATCCAACCAAGATGATTTGGTTTTCAAAGAATACTACTCAGACATGGCTGAGTCAGTCGGATATGCTTATCACAGCATCAGCGACACGGTCGCAAAGTTCAACACGAATCAACTCGTGGTAGAAGAATCCAACCAGGATGATTTGGTTTTCGGACAATACTACTCAGACACAGCTGAGTCAGTCGGATATGCTTATCACAGCATCAGCGACACGGTCGCAAAGTTCAACACGAATCAACTCGTGGTAGAAGAAGCCAACGAAGATGAAATGGGTTTCAAAGAATACTACTCAGACATGGAGGAGTTATTTGGACATGCTGATCACAGCATCAGCGACACCGTTGCAAAGCTCAACACGACTCTACTCATGGTGGATGAATCCAACACCATGGTGCCATGGCAGCTCGTCGATACATTGGATGACAGCAATACCCAAGACGAAGACGACGCCACACAGAGAGCACAGGAAGACTCCACGGAGCGAGCGATGACAGGCTCCACAGTGCGAGTGATGAAAGACGCCAACAGGGATGCAAGCAAACACTCCCGGGCGGACACCAAGCATGAACAAGACCATGAAGGTAAACCCGCTGTACCTGAGCAACCGCAAGCAGACTATGAAAGTCTACCAAGCTCACAGGAACAAGAAGAAAGAGCGGACTATGAAAGTCCAACACGCTCACAGGAACAAGAAGAAAAAGCAGACTATGAAAGTCCAACACGCTCATAGGAACAAGAAGAAAGAGCGGACTATGAAAGTCCAACACGCTCACAGGAACAAGAAGAAGACAATGCACCTCTGCCCACTGCATGCGAAGACAGTGACAAGGTGATCACACTCAACGTACAGGATCACAGTGAGACTGACAGTTCTCAGCTTGTCTGTACCGAAGCACAGAGCGAAAACAGTGACAAGGTGCTCACACTCGACGTACAGGATCACAGTGAGACTGACAGTTCTCAGCTTGTCTGTACAGAAGCACAGAGTCGGGCCACCCAACAGTCCAGAGAGACAATGCCAAAAGAAAACATGCAGATTTTGACTCCAGAAGAGGAGCACCTGGAGTCCACAGAGACAATGCCGAAAGAAACCATGCAGATTCTGACTCCAGAAGAGGAGCACCTGGAGTCCAGAGACATCAAACAAAAAGAAACCATGCAGATTTTGACTCCAGAAGAGGAGCACCTGGAGTCCAGTGAGATAACATCAACAGAAATCATGAAGATTTTAACTCCAGAAGCGGAGCACCAAGAGTCTAGAGAAACCACGTTAACTGAAATCATGCAGATTTGGACTCCAGAAGAGGAGCGCCGAGAGTCCACAGACACCGCGTCAAATGTGATCAAGAAGACTTTGACTCCGGAAGACGAGCACCAAGAAAGCAAAGATGCGGAATCCAATTCTCCACAACTGATTGATGTCACCTGCACCGATGCAACATCAGATCATTCGCACCACTCGCGAGACGGAATGCTCAATGACTCAAATTATCCACTCGGGACACTCATAGAGTATAACAAGAAAAACAAAAGTCAAAAGAAACACAGCAAGAACAAAAACAACATGAAGCGCGACAAGACCAACAACAATAGCAAGAAGCACAGCAGAAACGAGAACGACAACAGCAAGAATAAAAGCAACATGAAGCGCAACAAGACAAACAACAACGTCAGGCACAAAGATAGCGACAACGACAGAGGCAGAAACAACAAGAATGGCAACAAACACAACAAAGTCAGGAGCAAAGATAGCGACAACAACAAAGACGGAAACGACAAAAACAGCGACAAGTACGGCAACGGAAACAACAAAAACAGGAATGACAGAAACAACAGCAATGAAACAACGACTTGTACACAATGGCACTACTTGGCACATGATGGACGATGCCACAGCACACTGCAAAACAATAACAAGACTACAAACATGTCATGGGATGACAACGAATCGCACAAACTCACGTCTGCTCCAGAACAAGCAAGCACACCAGCATCCAAGGCAGATGAGACAATAAATCAACACCACAAGCACAAAAAAAAGTCCATGCCAGTCAACATCAGTGATGTGACCATGCAAACACCTCGGGATGACGCATTGGGTACTTAAGATAACAAGGAACACCAACAACATTCACAGCGGACTTGCAATATCAATATCACCACGTCATCAACAACAAAAAGAAAAAAAAAAAGCTCTGAACAAATTCATCAAGTTTGGACTCATAAATGTGTTTATTAAGTTTGGACATATAAATACATTGGCTTTGTTAACCAAGGCAATAGCATCATCACTTGTATAGATACGCATATCATAAGTTACTGTTTTGTATAATTTTCCTTAATGATGTACAGAAACTATGTAATGAGAAAGAGGGGGATGTGGTGATCGTAGATTGACCAGATACAAAAACAACAGAGCAAACACGAGCGGGAGAGCTATAAATACACTGGGACAGGATGTACAATTTTCTTTAACGATGTTCAGAAAATATGTTAAGAGAAAAAGGGGGATGTGGTGATCACAAGTTAACCAGATGCAACACAACTGAGCGACCACTAGAGGGAGCACGGGAGAGCCAGATAAATAGATCAGGACAGGAAGTGAGGACACACTCTTCACAGCAGGGGGGCTGGTAAGCAGCACACACACAGCAAGCAAAGCTGGTAGTTAGCACTGGAAGGTAGTTCTAGGTCGAGCTCTGGAAACTGAACGAACCCACAATAAAGCATCTTCTCCACACTTGAGACTGCGAGCTTTATTAAGACACGAGGAACAACACAAAACCCACCTCTGGGATTATATCCCTCAGTGGTGGATAAGGTTGACAACCTCCTGGAATGGCCTATAGTTTCCAGGAATTGAGATTCAATCTTCACAACCCTGGAGAAAAATCATTGGAGCATTGAAGAAGATATTTGTTGTCATTTTCTTTAAATATTTTTCTTTACCAGATATAAAAGCACTGAAAATGAGGAAACAGGTGCTGTTTGGCCCAGAGTCAAGCATCATCCAATTGGGCAATGAATCTTTTTGCTTTCAAATTGGTGTAAGAAGGGAATGTGTCACAAGGATGGATATGCTGCCATTTAATGGCTGGACACTGTCTGGTCCCCGTTTCTAGAGACCAGTACCTAAATGCACTCACGTGAGGGCTCCAAGGCAAAGGACATTGATCCCAATGCCTTGGGTACCTCACGAAACTCCATATTAAAGTGAGGTTTATCTTACTTGACAACCTGCCTCCACTCAGAAATCATCGCACTGTTAAACCCACCTCTGGGATTATATCCCTCAGTGGTGGATAAGGTTGACAACCTCCTGGAATGGCCTATAGTCTCCAGGAATTGAGATTCAATCTTTATCCATCCTTGTGACACATTATAGATTTGCTAAAAGCTGATCCCGCCCACAAAGTGCAGAATTTACATTCAATTGTCTCACAAGATCAAGTTAAATCTCATGAAGCATTGCGAGCCGGGTAGATGACGGGAGCGGGATCTCCTGGCTTCTATCAGCCATGCTGCGCTGCACTAAGCTGCTTTTTGGGTGCAGGGTGGCCATTCGATTGAGCCTAAAGACTCCGAGAGAATATCTGTAGAACTGGGGAATATATCTTTGTTCTAGAAAGGCTTTTTACTGCCCTCTTAGATATATGTAAAAGATCCCAAGACCACTATTTCAAAGAACAGCACCTTTTTAATCAGACTGTTTTTCTGAGCTGTGGGCCCAATTGGGGCAGTGGCGAAGTGGTATTGTCGCTGGATTAGTAATCCAGAGACTCAGCATAATGTTATGGGGACTCAGGTTCGAATCCCACCCATGGCAGATGGTGAAACTTGAATTGAATAAATTATCTGGATTTAAACGTCTAATGATGACCATGAAACTGTTGTCGATTGTTTTAAAAACCTAACTGGTTTGCTAATGTCCTTTAGAGAAGGAAATATGTTGTCTTTACGCCGTCTGACTTATATATGATTCTAGACCCATAGGGGCTGATTTAGCACAGGGCTAAATTGCTGGCTTTTAAAGTAGACCAAGGCAGGCCAGCAGCACAGTTCAATTCCCGTACCAGCCTCCCTGAACAGGTGCCGGAATGTGGCAACTAGGGGCTTTTCACAGTAACTTCATTTGAAGCCTACTTGTGACAATAAGCGATTTTCATTTCATTTTTTTCATTTTTCAACTAAACCATAGTTTGCTGGACAGCCATTTTTCTAGTTCAGTTCTCTGACAATGCCTTGACCAATCGGAGCTGACACGCCTGCTCTAAATTTAAATAAAATCTTGGCAGTTACCTGTTCCCTGGTACATTCTCCATTGCAATGTCTCTACCAATCAGAGTCCACTTACTAACCAATCACCACCCTCTTCTCATGCAGTATAAATCATTGTTCCCTTTGTGATTTGGTATTCTTGCAAATCTATCTTGATGACTGCAAGACGAAAAGCATGTCTCTTTTCAGCAATACTCAAGTTCTGTACTGCAAATAACTGTTTGACAAATTGATTAGAGTTCTTTGAGGATGTGACAAGCATGATGGGAAGGGAGATGATGTAGTGTATTTGAATTTCCAAAAGGCATTCAATCAGGTAGTCATGTAAAAGAATACTGCACATAACAAAGAGCACATAATGTCAGGGTGATATATTAGCATGGAAAGAGAATAGGCTAACAGGAAAGAGAGTCAGGATGAATGGCTCAATATTAGGTTGGAAGCTGTAATGAGCGGAGTGCCACAGAGACCAGCGCAGGTCTCTACTATTTGTGACCTACATCAATAATTTGAATGAAAGGACTCACTGCATTTTAGGGCATGATTTACCGGCCTCGTCACGCATGACTTGATGACACGATGAGGCGGTTGAATCTCACGAGAGGTCACTTGCAAGAGTCACGAAGCTCAAGACGTCTTGCGAGATTCAAGCAAACCTCAAAATATGTGCAACCTGGACCTCGCCCTCACTGGGCGAGATCCAGATATAAATATTTAAATGAGCCATTTAAAGAAGTACTTGCTATATTCTCCCGGCGCCCGGGACCTAACAGCTGGGCCTAGGAGACTTCGCCAGGGAACCGTTTAGCACTGGTTTCCACAAATGTGGACCAGACGTAATGGCACCTGGGGGGGGGGGTCTCCCATGGCACTAGACACCCCGGGTGGTTGGGCATTGAGCAGGGTGGTACCCTGCCACTTCCACTGACACCCTGACACTGCCAGCCTGGCATCTTAACACTGCCATCTTGGCTCCACCACCCTGCCATTGCTAGAATGGCAGGGATATTTACCAGGGTGCCAGACTGGCAGTGCCAAAGTACTTGGGTAACTGGTTTCCCATGCCAGGGGCTGGGCCCGGGTTGCCTTGGCCATGAGAGTTGTGGTGAGGGAAGCTCGAGGACCCCGGAAGAGATAAGCTGGATACAGTAAGGGGGGTCCGGAAGTCGCTGAGTGTCGCTAAAGGGGGGGGTCAAAAGATTGGGTCTGCTTTTCAAAATAACGCCCAAATCCGTGAGTCACTTCCTGCACCACTGCCACTACCATCTAGGACAAGAGCAGCAGATACCGCCACCTCCAAGTCACTCACCATCCTTACTTGGAAATATATCGCTGTTCCTTCACTGTCGCTGGGTCAAAATCCTGGAACTCTCTCTGTAACAGCACTGTGGGTGTACCTACACCTCAGGGACTGCAGCGGTTCAAGAAGGCAGCTCACCACCAACTGAAGGGCATCTAGGGTTGGGCAATAAATCTGGCCTAACCAATTGCACCCAGATCCTGTAAAATAATTTTTATAAAAGAGCTGAGCTCGTCAGTGCAGGGAATGATGTAAGTGCGGCCTCCACGAGATGTTCCTTGCCGTTGAATAGCTGGGACTTTCTCAGCACTGCAGACGCCAAGACACACTCCACCTAACACGCCCGAAACTGGACTCTATTTCCTTCTGGTTGAATTGCACCCATAGTCAAATTTTATTTTTTTAAATGTTTTTCATAAACATTTTATGGAGGTATTTTCGGTATAATAACAACAACAAAATAAACAATATACATTAAACCATCAACATAGTGCAAAAGTCATTTACCTCTCGTACAGGTCCCACCCTTATTGATCCCCTACTCTAATCCTAATCTAAACTACTCCCCCCCCGACCCCACCGTCTGCTGCCGATTAATTTTCCGCGAAGAAGTTGACGAACGGTTGCCACCTCCGGGCGAACCCTAACAGTGACCCTCTCAAGGCGAACTTGATTTTCTCCAAACAGAGAAAGCTAGTCATGTCCGATAGCCAGGTCTCCGACTTCGGGGGCTTTGAGTCTCTCCAAGCTAATAGTATCCGTCTCCGGGCTACCAGGGAGGTAAAGGCCAGAACGTCTGCCTCTTTATCCTCCTGGATTCCCAGGTCTTCCGACACCCTAAAAATCACCACCTCTGGACTCAGCGCCACCCTTGTTTTTAACACCGTGGACATGACGTCCGCAAACCCCTGCCAAAATCCCCTAAGCTTTGGACATGTCCAAAACATGTGGACATGGTTCGCTGGTCCTCCCGCACATTTTCCGCACCTGTCTTCCACCCCAAAGAATCTGCTCATCCGGCCCACTGTCATGTGAGCCCGGTGAACAACCTTGAATTGTATCAGGCTGAGCCTGGCACATGTTGTGGACACACTGACTCTACTCACTACCTCCACCTCCCTACCTTCCGAGGCATCATGTTCACATTTAGCAGCCTTCTTACATTGGCCACCAACTGCCTGCCCTTAACAAACCCCGTCTGGTCCTCCCAAATAACATCCGGAATACAATCCTCAATCCTGGAGGACAAGATTTTGGCCAGCAACTTGGCATCCACATTTAACAGGGAGATTGGCTGTAGGACCCACAGAGCTCCGGGTTCTTGTCCCGCTTCAGAATCAGCTAAATCATCCGGTCCCGGGGCTTTACCCGACTGCCTGGCCTTCAGACCCTCCACTATCTCTTCCAACCCGATCGGAGCCCCCAGCCCTTCTACCCGCTCCCCGTCCACCTTTGCCAAATGCAGCCGCTCCAAGAAGTGCGTCATCACCTCCGGCCCCGTAGGGGGTTCCGACCCATACAGCCTACTGCAGAAATCCCTAAACGCCTTATTCACCCCGACTGAATCACCAACCAGGTTGCCATCTCCGTCCTTTACTTTCCCTATCTCCCTGGCTGCCTCCTTCTTTCTAAGCAGCTGTGCAAGCATTCTGCTGGCCTTCTCTCCATACTCATGGATCGCCCCCCTCCCCTGTGGTCAGCAAGCTAAACTCCGCCTGTATCCTCTGTCGTTCCCTTAAAAGTCCTGCCTCTGAGGTCTCCGCATACCTTCTATCAATCTGTAGTATCTCCTTTGCCAGTCGGTCCGTCTCTGCCCTGTCTACCTTCTCCCTATGGGCCCGGATCGAAATTAGCTCCCCCCTGACCACCGCCTTCAGTGCTTCCCAAACCACCATTGCTGAAATTTCCCTGGTGTCATTGACCTGCAGGTAGCTCTGAATTCATTTCCTCAGCTGCTCGCACACCCCTTCATCCGCCAAAAGTCCTACATCTAACCTCCAGTGCGGGCGCTGGTTACTGTCTTTACTAACCTGCAGGTCAACCCAGTGCGGAGCATGGTCTGAGATTGTAATCGCTGAGTACCCCGTGTCCACCACCCCAGCCAGCAAGGCCCTGCTCAAAATAAAGAAATCGATCCGGGAATACACTTTATGCATGTGTGAGTAGGAGAACTCCTTCACCCTCGGCTGCCCAAATCTCCATGGATCCACCTCCCCCATCAGCTCCATGAACCCTTTTAGTTCCTTTGCCATTGCTGGCACCCTGCCCGTTTTCGAGCTTGACCGGTCCAAGCCAGGGTCCACAACTGTTTTGAAGACCCCTCCCATGACCAACCTGGGCGAGTCCAGGCCCGGTATCTTCCCCAGCATCCTCTTTATAAACTCCACATCATCCCAATTTGGCACATATACATTTACTAATACCACCTGCACCACCTCTAGCTTCCCACTGACCATAATGTACCGACCTCTCATGTCCGAGACTATTCTACCCAACTAAAACACCACCCGCTTATTGATCATGATCGCGACCCCTCTAGTTTTTGAATCTAATCCCGGGTGAAAGACCTGATTGACCCAGCCTTTCCTCAGTCTAACCTGGTCCATTACTCTAAAGTGCGTCTCCTGCAACATTATTATGTCCACCTTCAATCCTCTAAGATGCGCAAACACAGGTGCTCTTTTGACCGGCCCATTTAACCCTTGAACATTCCAGGTGGTCAGCCTAGTTGGGGGGCTCAGTGACCCCCCCACCCCCGCTGATCAGCCATCCCCCATTTTAGGCCCGCCTCCAACCAGTGCTCCGTGCCTCCACCAGTCCATCCACAGGCAGCCCCTACCCCCAACCTCCTCTCTGTCCCTCAGCTCAAGTCCCTCCCTCATCAGCAGAACATTCGTCCCCCCCACCCCCTAGTAACAACACCCTGTAACCCAACGCTTTACTAAACTAAACCAAACACCCCCCACTGTGCTTCTGTAAGCTAGCTCGCCCAGCTAGCTTGGTGGCCGTCCATCCCCGGCACCAGATAGTCTCCCACCTATTGTCCACCCCCCCCCCGCTCATACAAACAAACACAATTGCCCAACAGAAAAAACACCAAGATCAAAAACAAGCACACCTCCATCCCCCAACAGCGCAAATGAAAACCTTAACTCACTCAGCTCTCCTCCCGGAGGGGTTCGAAGGAACGGACGCTGGGGCATACATTGCAGACATCTTTGTGAAGCTGCTGGGGGAGGGGGCATTCGCCCAGCCCTTGGAGGTGGATAGGGCTCACAGACCACTCGTGAGGAAGCCGCGAATGGTAGACCCCCCCGAGGGCAATGGTGGTGAGATTCCACAGGTTCTCGGATAAGGAGCACATTGTACAGTGGGCCAAGCAGACACGGAACTGTAAGTGGGACAATAGTACCCTGCGGGTTTACCAAGACCTGAGTGTGGAGGTGGCCAGGAGGAGAGCAGGCTTCAACCAGATTAGGTCGATCCTTTTTAAGAAAAAGGTGAAGTTTGGACTGTTCTACCCAGCCCGTCTCTGGGTCACGCATGAGGATCAACACTTCTACTTCGAGTCGCCTGAGGATGTGTTGGACTTTCTCGAAGACTTGAAACATTAACTAATGTTCTGAGGGGGCTTAACAAGGTAGATGCTATGAGGATGTTTCGTCTCGTGGGGGAATCTAGAACTAGCGGATACAGTTTAAAAACAATAAGCCTCACATTTAAGATAGAAATGAGGAAGAATTTAGTCTCTCAGCGAAGCATTCCTTTTAAAAATCCTCTATCCCAGAGAGCAGAAGAGGCTGGGTGATTCAAAATATTGAAGGTTGAGCTAAGGATTATGGATGACAGGCATGAAAGTGAAATTAAGGCCTCAACCACGTCAGCCATCCTGGTGGAGAATGGTGGAGAAGGCTTGATGGGCTGAATGGCCCACTCTTGCTCCTATTTCTTATGATCATATGAGCTTATGGCATCATAGAAAGCAAACTCATAAAAACAAGTCTCATGCACTGATGCTTTCATCTTTCCAGTTCTACTGGGAACTGGATAAAGGAGAAAAGGGGGTGGCACGATGGCACAGTGGTTAGCACTGCTGCCTCACAGCGCCAGAGACCCAGGTTCAATTCTGGCCTTGGGTGACTGTCTGTGTGGAGTTTGCACATTCTCGTGGGTTTCCTCAGGATGCTCCTGTTTCGTTCCACAGTCCAAAGACATGCAGGTTAGGTGGATTGGCCATGCTAAATTGTCCCTTAGTGTGTTCAATAGGTTGGGTGGGGCTACTGGATATGGGGATAGGGTGGGGCGTGGGTCTTGGTGGGGGGGGGGTGCTCTTTCGGAGATCTGATGGGCTGAATGGCCTCCTGCTGCACTGTAGTGATTCAATGATTCTAAAATTTAATTATTCATCTGCTACTATGCCTCAGGAGGGCTACAAGGAAAAATTGCATTATACGAAAGGGAGTTCACAAGCAGTGAGTCAGATACACTGTAAATGTAATACAGCCACGGAAGACTCTGGCACAAAGCCATGCCGGGGACAAAGCTCATTGGGGCCATTTTAAAAAACAAATTAGTTTTATCCTAATGATGCAAGATTATATAAAATAAATGAAGAAATGTCACTTTTTGTCATAACAGCCTCGGAGGTGAACAAATTGTTTTCTTTCAACTGTTTCACACAGAGGGCGGTGAATGTGTGCACCAGATTGTCCTGCCAGAGAGTGGAAGCAGATGGCGTTGGCAGGCTTAACAGGAATTTGGATTTTTTTTTAAACAACTAAAAAATGAGAGACATAAGCATTACAGTGGAGTCGCTTTTGGGTAAAGTGGGCAAGCTAAAGTACTCTTCTGTTTATTGCATTTAAACTTCACACCGAAGTGGCAAATATGTATTGCCGCAGAGAGAAAGAACTGCCACTTGTGAGGACCGGGAGAAAGAAAAATCAGAACAAACCACAACATTTCTATATATTTTTTATTCTTCAGTGGGATGTGGGCACCTCTGCCAAAACCAGCATTTGTTATCTGTTATGGTGGCCATGAAGGACGCAGGAGGTGATCAATTCCCCGTGTGGGCATTGTGGAGTATGAAGTATTGAGTGGGCAGGAGCTCGGCCAATGGGAAATGAGCAGCAGGAGTTTAAAACCTGCTGCTTCAATCCAGGCCGGTATTTTTTAAGTCCCTGAACTTGAACTTGCTCACTGCAAGCCCTGACTGTGGCCTTCTCTGTTATGCAAATAAAAGGGTATGCCTGACTCTGAGGCCACGATTCCTTTCTCAATAAGATAGGTTACAAAGTGAAACTATTTTAAAAACAGAGCAGCCTAGTCTGGAGACAAGGGGAAGATTGAAAAGAATCAAGTGAAGCAGCTATTTGAAGAACTTTCAGATAGAGTAAGAAAGGATTTTTCATAAGAGCCAGGATTTGCTTTGCGATGTGAGTATCTCTGTAGGACCATGCTTGTTCAAGCTGGATTGAGAGCTGTATGTGTATTTTCTAATTGTTTAATTGGAAATTGAATGGTAGTTTTAAGGTGAACGAGTTGCTGTTCTTTTCATGTTTGAAGTTAAAAAAAAAAGGTTTAATATTGTTCCTTCAATCACTCCTGGCACAAATCGATCTTTCCACACAGTTTCGAAAACTAAAATAAAATATTGGGGTTTTCAGTCCAGTATCGTAGCCACTGTTGGGATCTGATCAGGGATCGTAATATCATCTAGAAGAATGAGTGAAAAGAGGCAGAAACCTTGATCTAGAAGAGTGAGTAAAAAGAGGACCCAGAGGCAGTAACCTTGATCTAAAAGAGTGAGTGAAAAGAGGACTGAGGCAGTAACCTCGATCTGGAAGAGTGAATGAAAGAGGACCTGGAGGCAATCACCTTGATCTAGAAGTGTAAGTGAAAAAGGGCTGGAGGCAGTAGCTCCGATTTAGAAGAATTAATGAAACGAGGACTCAGAGGCAGTAACCTCGATCTAGAAGAGTGAGTGGAAAAAGGACTCAGCGGCAGTAACCTCGATCTAGAAGAGTGGGTGAAAAGATGATTTGGAGGCTGTAACCTCCATCTAGAATGGTAAGTGAAAAGAGGTCCCTGAGGCAGTAACCTTGATCTGGAAGAGTGAGTGAAAAGAGGTCCCTGAGGCAGTAACCTCGATCTGGAAGAGTGAGTGAAAAGAAGGCTCCCAGGTAACCTCGATCTAGAAGAGCGAGTGAAAAGCAATCCAGAGGCAGTAACCTCAATCTAGAAGAATGAGTGAAAAGAGGACCTGGAGGCAGTAAGCTCGATCTAGAAGAGTAAGTGAAAAGAGGTCCAGAGGCAGTAATCTCAATCTAGACGAGTGAGTGAAAAGAGATCCAGAGGCAGTAACCTCGATCTAGAAGAGTGAATGAAAAGAGGTTCAGAGGCAGTAACCAGCATCGAGAAGAGTGAGTGAGAAGAGGACCCGGAGGCAGTAACTACCATCTAGAAGAGTGAGAAGAGGGAGGTAAAGTTACAACATGGCAGGGCAACTCAATCCAGTGGACTGCTTGTCCTGCAATCTGTGGGACGTTTTGGGCGCTACCAGTGTCTTAGATGACCATATATGCAGGAAATGTTGACGGATGCAGAAACCTGAACTCTGGGTTTCAGAATTCGAGTAGTGCCTCGGGTTACTGTGGCACATCGGTGAGACTGAGAGCTACGTGGATAATACATTCAAAGAGATGGTCACACTGCAGCTCTGGAGGCAGAGAGGGAATGAGTGACCACCAGGGAGTCAAAGAGAACAAGGCAGGTAGTGTTGGAATCCATAGATGTGCCACTCACTTATCGGTTTTCCATTATAAAAGCTGTTTCCTCAGAGGAGTGCAGTCATAGCCACGTTTGTGACATCGCAAGCAACTCAGCTGTATAGGTGGAGACGGAAGAAGCAATCATGACTGGAAACTCAATAGCTAGGCAAACAGCAAGTGTTTGTGTGGTTGTAGATGTGACTCCAAGATGTTACCTCCCTGGTTCCAGGGTCAAGGATGTCACCGGATTAAACTTTCTTTCCCTGGGACCGGGCGGGGGGAAGGAGACCCGGACCGGGGCCTCCACGCTGGCCAGTTTAAGCCGGCCAGTGAACGGGAGTGAGGTGGGGGAGGGGCTGTGACCATCGGAGGTTTCGATGAGTCTAGCCGGGGTAAAAAGTTGGGGGAAGGAACCAATGCTGGGGGGAGGAGCTTACAAGAGTAAGTGGAGGGGAGGGATTTGTGTGAGGGGAGGGGGACTACAAATCATAGGTGTCATTCACAGTACTCTTTCGGGGATTGGATGGCTTTGAATATTGGGGGGGGGGGGGGGTGCGGTTGGGGTGGTGGACTGTATATGTTAATGGTGACCATAGGCAATTCCTGATTCCCTTTTCTTTTTTCTTTTTCTTCTTGGGAGATTTCTTTTTATTTGATGCTTATATTGCCATGCAGGACGTTGTTTGGGGATTGGTGGAAAGATGGGATCGTTGTTGTTAATAAGGGAATTAACATTGTATTCGTTACCATTGTATTCGTATACTGTTTGTTGGTGGGGTGTAAATTTTGAAGAAAATGTGAAAAAGGAGAATAAAAATATATTTTTAAAAAAGGATGTCACCGGATACCTGCAGGACATTCTTCTGGAGGAGGGTGAACAGCCAGATGTTGTGGTTCGCATTGGCAATAATGACTTGGGTAGGAAGGGGGATGTGGTCCTGCAATCAAAATTTAGGAGCTAGGTAGAATATTAGCAAGCAGGATCTCAAATGTAGTAATCTCCGGATTACTCCTAATGTCATGTACAGGTGAGTACATAAATAGGAGGATAAGGCATTTAGAAGAGTGAGTGAAAAGAGGATCCGGGGACAATGTCTAGAATGAATAGCTGGAAAGATGGTGTAGGAAGAAAATCTTTCAATTCCTGGGACACTATTACTGGCTCCGGGGAGGATGGCACCTATACAAGCCATCTGGTCAGAGCTGGGATTGAGTTCCTTGTGGGATGGTTTGCTGTTGGGAGGGCTTTAAACTAACTTGGCAGGGGTTTGGTTACCACGAGGAAATAATAGAGAGGAATACCAGGGTACACAATATATTGGCACAAATATTGAGAATAGTAAATTAGCAGTGAAGTCGGAGTAAAGGAGATATAATGAAGTCTAAATCAGGGTTACTGTGCATGTATATGAAAGCATGGAGTATAGAAAATAAAACTGGGGAGTTACAGCGCAGTTTGCATTGTGGAAATATGATGTTGTGGCCTTAACAGAAACCTCGCTTAAGGAAGGGAAAGACTGTGTGTTAAATATTCCTGGGTACAAGGTGTTCAGAAAGGATAGGAAAGGAGGTGTGGAGGTATTACAGTGCTGGAGAAACAGGATGTCCCAGAGGGTTCAAGGACACAATCAATTTGTTAGAGTAAGGGTCAAAAAGGGTGTATTACATTGCTCGGTGTAGACTATGAACTGCCAACTAGTGAGGAGAATGTAGAAGAACAAATCTGCAGAGAAATTAAAGAGATGCAAACATTACAAAATAGTTATACGGGGGACTATAATTACCCAAATGTAGACTGGAACAGTGGTAATGTAAAGGGTGTGTGGTAGTCGGTATTAGGGGTTTACGGTACCCAGGTTGATGCTGTAAGACCATTGGTGTGGGAGGTACCTGAGACAGCAAGTTCATTGGTGAAGCCTGCCTGCTGGTTCCGCCCAGTAAGGCGGAGTATAAGAGCCTGTGTCTCCCTAGCAGCTGCATTCTGTACCTGCGCTGCTGGGGGAAATATCTAGTCCAATAAAGCCTTCAATTGTCGTCCAATCTCGCTTCTGGAGCCATTGATCGAGCATCAGGGTGAAAAGGGGCAAACCTTCTTAGATTGTTTTCGGAAGATTTTCTACAGCAGTGTCCAGTCCAACAAGAAAAGATGCACTGTTGGACCCGGTTCTTGGAACTGAGGAGGGCCAAGTAGAAAAAGTGTGTTCATGAGAGGTGTCAGGTAAAAAATTCAATTGAGAACCAAAAGGAATACAGAAGGTTCAGCGGGAAGGTGAAAAAGCACATTAGAGAAACAAAAAGGGATAATGAGAAAAGACTGGTAGCCAATATAAAGGGGATTCCCAAAGTCTTCTGTGGTCACGGTAGCATGGTGGTTAGCATCAATGCTTCACAGCTCCAGGGTCCCAGGTTCGATTCCCGGCTGGGTCACTGTCTGTGTGGAGTCTGCACGTCCTCCCCGTGTGTGCGTGGGTTTCCTCCGGGTGCTCCCACAGTCCAAAGATGTGCGGGTTAGGTGGATTGGCCATGCTAAATTGCCCGTAGTGTAAGGTTAATGGGAGGATTGTTGGGTTACGGGTATACGGGTTACGTGGGTTTAAGTAGGGTGATCATTGCTCGGCACAACATCGAGGGCCGAGGGGCCTGTTCTGTGCTGTACTGTTCTATGTTCTATATATATGGTAAAATAGCGGTAAAAGGAGGAATAGCGTTGATTAGGGGCCGTAAAGGGATTTGCACATGGAGACAGGGAACATGGCCCAGGTATTAAATGAATACTTTGCACTTGTTTTAACAAGGAAGTAGATGCTATTCGGACCTTGGTAACAGAGGAGGAAACTCTGTCACTCGAAGGATTTAAATGTGATAAGAAGGAAGTGTCCGATAGATTGTCGGTACTTAAAGTTGACAAGGCACCGGGACCAGATGAGATGCATCATGGTAATATGGAATAAAGTAAGACTGGAAATTGCAGAGGCACTGACCATAAATCTTTAGTCTTCCCTCGACTCAGGGGAGGTGCCAGAACTGGGAGAGTTGCAAATGTTATGTACTTGTTCAAGAAAGATTGTGATGGTATGTCCTTGCTCAAAAATTATTTTAATGATAAGTCAAGCAATTATAGACCAGTCACTTTAACTTCAGTGATGGGGAAGCTTCTAGAAACAAATTTTTGGGATAGAGTTTGTAGTCACATGGACAAATGTGGGTTGATGAGGAAGAGCCAGCCTGGTTTAGCACAGTGGGCTAAACAGCTGGCTTGTAATGCAGAAGAAGGCAGCAGCGCGGGTTCAATTCCTGTAATGGTCTCCTGAACAGACACCGGAATGTGGCAACTAGGGGCTTTTCACAGTAACTTCATTGAAGCCTACTTGTGACAATAAGCAATTATTATTATAAAAAGAAAATTGTGTTTAACTAACTTGCTGGAGGTAGTAGAAAGGATCGATAAGGGTAATGCTTTTGATGTGCTGCACATGGAATTTTAAAGGTATTTGATACAGTGTCCACAACAGACAACTGAGAAAAGCTACAGCTCATGGAATACAAGGGTCAGTAGCACCATGGATACATAGTGAGTGACAGGAAACAATGAGCATCCCACCGGTGGGGTGAAACAGAAATGTGGCGCGGCGGGACGGAGAATTCTGTCCAGTGTCTTTCTGAAGTTCAGGCTTTTGTTTTGGTATTTCTTCCTTGTAGACTTGAGATGGTTTTCTTTGGCAAGGTTGTCTAATTTCTCTGCAGACTCAGCATCATTCACCGGGTCCTCTATCTCTATCGGTCAATTCCTAGCTGGCTGACCGTATGTGCATATGGTAATAGCCCTGTAGTTAGTGGGAGAGCTCATACTCCTCAAACCATGAGGGGAAAACAATCAAGCCAGTCCCTGTGCTCAAGTAGATCCAGAGGCCCAGTCTCGTTTTGACATTACTCGACCGCTCCCCAATGCAATTGTGGTCAAGGTCGAGGCTGAGCTCCAGTGATTAGAAAGCCTCGGGATCATTCGACCGGTTCGTTTTGCTGACTAGGTGGTGCACCTGGTCCTGCTAATGAAACCGGATTGGACTGTCCCCCTCTGCGGCGATTACAAATTAATCATAGATATGACTTCACGTTTGGATCGATACCCATTCCCTTGTGTTGAAGACCTATGTGCCACGCTGGAAGGTGGCTCCACATTCACAATGATAGATATGAGCAATGCCTATTTGCTGCTCAAATTGGACGAGGCCTCAAGAAAATTTGATTTGATTTAGATTTATTGTCAAGTGTACCTAGGAACAGTGAGAAGTATTGTTCTGCTTACAGTCCAGGCAGATCGTTCTATACATGAGAAAACATAGGACATACATAAATACATAATGTAAATATATAGACACAGACATCGGGTGAAGCATACAGAGTGTAGTGCTACTCAATAGAGAAGATGTGTGGAGAGATCAGTTCAGTCCATAAGAGGGTCATTCAGGAGTCTGCTAACAGTGGGAAAGAAGCTTTTTTTGAATCTGTTGGTGTGTGGTCTCAGAGTTTTGTATCTTCTGCCTGATGGAAGGGGTTGGAAGAGAGAATAAGCCAGGTGGGAGGGTGTCTTTGATTCTCATGCTTGCTTTCTTGAGGCAGCGGGAGCTGTAGACAGAATCAATGGATGGGAGGTGGGTTTGCGTGATGGACTGGGCTGTGTTAAAGGCTCTCTGTAGTTTCTTATAGTCTTGGGCTGAGCAGTTGCCATACCAAGCTGTGATGCAGCCAGATAGGATGCTTTCTATGTTGCATTTGTAAAATTTGGTAAGAGTTAATGTAGACACGCCAAATTTCCTTAGTTTCCCGAGAAAGTATAGGAACTGTTGTGCTTTCTTGGTCGTAGCGTCAATGTGGGTGGACCAAGACAGATTGTTGGTGGTGTGAATACCTAGGAATTTGAAGCTGTCAACCATCTCCCCCTCGGCACCATTGATAATATAATAATAATCTTTTATAATATAATAATAAAAGACAGGGGTGTGTACAATACTTCGCTTCCTGAAGTCAGACCAGCTCCTTAGTTTTTATGACATTGAGGGAGAGATTATTGTCATTACACCGCACCACTAGGTTCTCTATCTCCCTCCTGTATTCTGACTTATCATTGTTCGAGATCCGACCCACTACAGTCAAGTCATCAGCAAACTTGTAGATGGAGTTGAATCCAAATTTTGCCATGCAGTTGTGTGTGTAAAGGGAGTATATAAGGGGGCTAAGTATACAGCCTTGCAGGGCCCCAGTATTGAGGACTATCATGGAGGAGGTGCTGTTATTTATCCTTACTGATTGTGGTCTATGGGTCAGGAAGTTGAGGATCCAGTTGCAGAGGGAGGAGCCAAGTCCTAGGTTTTGGAGATTGGATATGAGCTTGGCTGGGATTATGATGTTCAAGGTGGAACTGCGGTCAATGAATAAGAGTCTGGTGTAGGAGTCCTTGTTGTCGAGATGCTCCAGGGTTGGGTGTGGGGCCAGGGCAATGGCGTCTGCTGTACACCGATTGTGGCAGTATGCAAATTGCAATGGACCAAGGTATTCTGGAAGTATGTAGTTGACATGTCTCATGACCAACCTCTCGAAGCTTTTCATAATGATCAATGTCAAGACCACCTGATGGTAGTCGTTGAGGCACATTGCCTGGTTCTTCTTTGGCACTGGTACGATGATGTACGTTACGTAGAAAACATTCAAGTAGATCTGCAGGACCAGCCTCATTTTGTTAATGCTCGACCGCTCCCCAATGCAATTGTGGCCAAGGTCGAAGCTGAGCTCCAGTGATTAGAAAGCCTCGGGAACATTTGGCTGGTTTGTTTTGCCATCTGGGCACTGCCAGTGGTCTCGCTAATGAAACTGGACTGGACTATCCCCTCTGCGGCGAGTACAAATTAACTGTTAATATGGCTTCACGTTTGGTTCGATACCCACTCCTTCGTATTGAAGACCTATATGCCACGCTGGCAGGTGTCTCCACATTCACAAAATTAGATATGAGCAGTGCTTATCTGCAGCTCAAATTGCACAAGGCCTCGAAAATACGTTACAATCAGCACTCATAAAGGCTTATATGAGTACGTTTGGTGTTTCTTCATCTTGAGTTGTGTTTCAACGCGTTCTGGAAGGTATATTACGAGGTCTCTCACGAGTTGCTGTCTATTTTGATGCTGCGTTAATTACGGGGGTGATGGAGACTGAACACCTCAAAAACCTTGAAGCGGTTTCAGAATATGGCACCTGTCTGCGTAAAGCGAAAGTGCATCTTCAATGTGAAGGAGGTGGTATATTTAGGTTCCCAGGTGGACCGGATGGCCTATACCCAGTCACCAACAAAGTGCAGGCAATCAAGATGGCCCCGCACCGCATGATGCTTCGGAGCTTTGCTCCTTCTTGGATCTGATAAATTATTATGGCAGTTTTATACTGAAGTTAGGAACAATCCTGGCACCCCCCCCCCCCCCCCCCCCCCCCCGCCCCACTTTCTTCTGCAGAAAAATCGACTCAGGGTTTGGGGCACTGGACAGGAGACTCCATTCCGTTTGATGAAACGACGTTCATTTTGTCCAAAGTACTAACTCATTTTGTGAAGGCTATCCCCTTTTATTTGACGTGTGATGCATCGCTGTACGCTTTTGCCGCTATCCTTTACCTACGCATGTGTGACGGCTAGGACCGACAATAGCTTTTGCCTCGAGAACGTTGGTGGCTGCAGAACGCAGTTATGCCCAGATAGAAAAAGAAAATCTAGTAGTCGTCTTCAGAGTTAAATTCTTCCATGAATACGTTTGCAACTGCCATTTTTTATCGGATCATAAGCCATTGCTTGGTCTCTTTTGCCAGGATACGGCGGTGCAACAGATTGTGTCAGCCCAGATACAGAGGTGGGCTCTACTATTGGCTGTGTACCAATGCTCATTCGAACATTGTCCAGGCACGTCAATTGCGAATGCCGACGCTTTAAGCCGGCTCCCGTTGCCCAGAGTCTCGGTGGATTGCCTATGGCTGACAAAATCTTGGCCGTCCTCAATTTCATGGACAGCTTGCCTGTGACTGCTACTTGCATCTGTAATTGGACACAGTATAATCCGATGTTAGCAGAGGCGCGACATTTGGTTTTATCCGGCGGATCACGGCGACAGCTTCCAGTTGAGTTGAAGGCGTTTTCGACTAAAATGTCAGAATTGACTGAAGACGGAGTCCTTCTGTGGGGCACAAGATAAGAAAACTCCTTATTGTCACAAGTAGGCTTACATTAATACTGAAATGAAGTTACTGTGAAAATCCCCTAGTTGCCACACTCCAGCGCCTGTTTGGGTACACAGAGGGGGAATTCAGAATGTCCAATTCACCTAACAGCACGTCTTTCGGGACTTGTGGGAGGAAACCCACGCAGACACGGGGGGAACGTGCAGATTCCATAGACAATGGGGGCGATTCTCTGAGCCCCATGCCGGGCCGGAGAATCGCCGCCATTTGCGCCGGCACGTTTGGTGCAACACCGGCCGTGGGCCGGTGGAATTGGCGGGGCCGCCGATTCTCCGGCCCGACTGAGCCGCATAGCCGCTCCGATATGACAGAGTCCCACCGGCGCCATTCACCCCTGGTCTCTGGGAACGGTTGGGGGGTGGCCTGTGGGGGGAGGGGGCTCCTTCACCCGGGGGGGGGGGCCTCTGATGGGGTGTGGCCCGCGATCGGGGCCCACCGATTGGCGGGCCGGCCTACTTCCTGATGCGGCCAGCCCCTGAACACCGACCCCATGTTGGTCGGGGCCGGCGCGCCAAAGAAGTCCCCGCGCATGCGCAGGTTGGCGCGGCTCAACTGCACATGCGCGGGTTGGTACGGCTCGCATTTGGCGCCGCGTAAGGAGGCTGGAGCGGCGTGAACCGCTCCAGCGCCGTGCTAGCCCCCTGTGGAGGGCAGAAACGTACGTAACCGGGCCCGGTTCACACCATCGTGAAACGCGACGGCATTCACGATGACACAAACTCTTGGGCCCGATATTGGAGAATCGCCCCCACTGACCCAAGCCAGGAATCGAACCTGGGACGCTGGAGCTGTGAAGCAACAGTTCTAACGACTGTGCTACCGTGCCGCCCACAAGTCGTCTTCCCTGTGAAAGGCCAATCATCAATTCTGAAGAGGTTCATGCTCCTCATTCGCGTGTTTCCAAAATGAGAATGCTGGCCACGAGTTATGTTTGGTGGCCATGCATTCTGCAGACATTAAGCTGATGGCCCAGTTCTGCCTTGTATGTCAGGTCCATCAGAACATTCCAGCAGTATTGCTTTTGTACCCAATGAGTGGCCTGGATGTCCCTGGGTCCACGGTTCACATGGATTTCGCTGGCCCATTTTTGGGCTCCATATTCCTCATTTTAGAGGATGAGCACTCGAAGTGGCTGGAGGTTCTCAAGGTGGCATCCATCACCTCCCGCGCGACCATTAAGCGGCTGTGTGCATCTTTGTCTGCCCATGGATTGCAGATGTGCTTGTTACAGTAAACAGGGCCTCTTTTACTTGTGAGGAATTCACTACCTTCGCGAAGGCGAATGGAATCTGCCATGTTCGTACTGTCCCCTATCATCCGGTGTTGAATGGATTGCCGTAAGGTGCCATGAAGTCAAGCCTGAATAACCAATCCACAGATTCGAAGGATACCAGGATGGGGCACGCTTTCTCTTTTCATATAGAGCAACTCCTAATGCTGTTACAGGAGTGGACCCTACCAAAATGTTGATAGGTCGCTGTCTCCAGACTCTGTTGGGTTTGTTGCTACCCGATATTGTCGCGAAGATACGCCTCACACAAGATTTGCAAGGGCGTTGCCTGAATAGATGTCGTCTTCTACACGTTTCGCACCTGATGAGGGAGTCTATGCCTGTAACTTTGATGAAGGTCTTCGTTGTATTCAAGGGGCCGTTGTTCGTCAAACTGGTCCTGTTTCATACCAGACCCATATTCGAGGTCAGCTTATGAAGCGTCACCTCAACCAGCTTTACGCTCGGCAGTTTTCCACTCCGGGAGCTCCTCGAAGGATCTCCGCCGTGCTCCTTCCAGTCGCAGAATTAGTCCTGGGAACGGCCCGTTCATGCCGTCGTAAAACACAACGGTGTTTACGACGGTGTGGACACTGCCGCGTGATTGGAGAATCCCGCCCATAATCTGGGGCGGGATTATGTGATCTTGAGGCTAAGTGTTGACGCCGTCGGAAACACCGTCGCGATTCTTGACGGCGTCAACATGGCCTCAGGATCAGCAATTCTGGCTCCTACAGGGGGCCAGCACGGCACTGGAGCGACCCACGCTGCTCCAGCTGCTGATCCTGGCGTCAACTGGGCGCTGCGGGGTCTGCGCATGCGCAGTGGCAACCTTCAACGCGCCGGCTCTGATGCAACATGGTGCAGGGCTACAAGGGCCGGCGAGGAAGAAAGGAGGCCCCCAGCCAGAGAGGCCGGCCCGCCGATTGGTGGGCCCCAATCGTGGGCTAGGCCACATCAGAGGCCCTCACTGGGATCGGACCCCCCCCCCCCCCCCCCCCCCACCCCGACCCTTCCACGCTGAGTTCCCGCCGGCTGAGAGCAGGTGTGAACAGCGCCGGTGGGACTCGGGCTTTTTACGATGGTCGCTCGGCCCATCCCGGGCGGAGAATCGGCAGGGGGCCCCGTAGAGCAGCCCCTGACCAGTCCCGCGCCAACCACACCGGCGCCAATGGCGCTGATTCTCCACACTGCGGAGAATCGCGTTCCGGCGTTGTGGTGCGATTCGCGCTGGTTGCAGGGATTCTCCGGCCTGGCCCTGGGCTGATAGAATCCCACTCCTGATTCCAATATGGAGACAATTTGGCATCTGCGACTCGGAAGTCGTTGTTCATCCACCTTCAGTTGGTTCTCTGCCTAGGCCGTCAAGCCACAAGCGTCGTTCTTTGGCTCGTTATACTCCAGCTAATCTGGTCCCACCGCCAGTCAACGGTGTACCACGGCCAAAGCATCTGTGTCACCCGTTGCCTGGTGGGGCTCCACCGATTTCTCAGCAAACTACGGGGCTGATACGATGTGTTTGTCAGGTCAGCCAGATAGGAACCGACCGATGGAGAGAGAGGACCCGGTGTAGTCTAACCGGGCTCCATTGTAAATACTACATATTTTAAATAAACATCCTTCTATTACTTGTCTGACTCCCTTCGCCTTTATTAAAATAGGAAAAAACTGTTCCCGACCATAAATGGATCAAGAACAAGGCGGCACAGATTTAAAGTGATTTAGTAAGGGAAACAATTGTGAAGTTAGAAAAAACTATTTCACACAGACAGTGGTTCGGGTGTGGAATGCTCTGGAAGTGTGGTGGAGGCAGGTTCAATCGAGGTATTCAAATAGTTGATTATTTGAATAGAAGAAAGTATAGAGGTAAGGGGGAAAAGTCTTGGGAATGGCACGAAGCCATAATGCTCATTTGGCGAGCTGGTGAAGACACGATGGGCCAAATGGCCTCCTTCTTCACTGTAACAATTCTGGGATTCTGTGTCACATGGGCTGGATGATAGTGGCTCAAGTTACTTTCTGTTCAATTTACATTTTCTTCTTTCAATGGGCTTAAATTGTCTTGCGGTCAGCTATGAATTTCAAAGGGTTCCAATGTGAAAGATAAGGCACCAGTTGAAGGGAAGGGGGCTTTATTTGTCACTTTGAAAGAAAGAACAAACAGCCAAAGGACACTAATCCTAAAACTAACTGTTAATTAGGCCTTCTGCTTTTTCGCCGATCAGCATTTACTCCATATAAATTTTCCTGTTCCCTCTGCATTCCGGATATTTTCTCACTCTCTTGTTTTCAGGAATGAAACCTAAAGACAAAATTGTTGTGAGCAACCTGTGCAAAAAACATCAGGGCAAAGTCAAAGGCTCTCTAGGATTATCGAGAGGGTTGATTATTTAATCATAAATTTTGTTTTAATCACTGCCTGAAATTTGTGTTTGTACTGAAAGTTTGAAAAGAGGCGAGGTTAACCATTAAGCCATGATTTGGTGACATCAAGCTTGAGTTTATAAAGCACTGCAGCCTCACACCAGGGACCAGGTTCAATTCCGGCCTGAGGTGACAGTCTGTGTGGAGTTTGCACTTTCCCCTCATGCCTGCGTGGGTTTCCTCCAGGTGTTCCGGTTTCCTCCCACAGTCCAAGGATGTACAGGTTAGGTGGATTGGCCATGCTAAATTGCCCCTTAGTGTCCAGTGATGAACAGATTAGATGGGTGTCATAATATACACATCAGTATATGATGGTGCAGACACACACTGATTGACACACTGCAAGACCAATCAACACACACAACACAGCAGCCAATCACCAGTTAGAGCACACTCACTATAAAGCCAGAGGGCACTAGTTTTCCCGCTCATTCAGGATGCAGCCTCTGAGAAGGACAGAGCTCACAGCTTGCAGCACAGATCTTCACCATGTGCTGATAGTATAGACTGGTCAGGATAGGCATAGGTCTTCAGTTTAATCTAACATAGTGTCGACCCACAGTGAAAGTATGTTCAACAGTTCCTAGCTTAATAAATTGGTGTTGTACTATTTCAAGTGTTGGTAGCCTGTATGTGTTACTGCTGAGATAAACGTAGTCTCCACGGATCCAGAGTACCCAACACATCAGTGGGGTTACAGGGTTATGGGTATGGGGGGGGGGGGGGGGGGGGTGGAGGTGAGTGGGCATAGGTAGGGTGCTCTTTCAGACTCAATGGGCCAAATGGCCTCTTTCTGCATTGTAGTGACTCTTTGGATTCTAAAGAGATAACGTAATGCTCAAAACAGTTGTAAGCGAGACCAAGGAATTAAGGTAAGACAGCAAAACAATGTCTGAAAATCATCACAAGATAGATCTGGGAGATTTAACACTGTCAATGAGAGATAAGAGTGGTGCAGTGTTTCTTGTTGGCAGTGCGCTATCAAAACAACCACTGTAGGAGCTGATAAAATCAAGCATTTTGAACACATATGTGTGGTTTTTTGGTTCTCTTGGCTTAAAACTCCCTGTGGTGGTGAGCAGTAAAACATGACTAATTGTGGTGAAGACTTTCCTGAACTATTCACTGCTACAGAGGGTGATTGAAGAGATGTAATTACCAACCAGAGCAAAGCAATCGAAAACAAAAGTTTGTTTCAGAATCTTAATTTCAGTTGGGATCTCTATTTGCCTTCTTTAGTAAGATGAAAGTTCACATGCAGTGCTAAGGAATTAAAACTATTTTCCTCTTTGTATGAGAACTTGCTTGGCTATGTTTGATAAAGGTCATTCAGAAACTACTGCACCAAAAACATATCTTAGAATTCTGACCACAAAACAGAAACACTTGCTGCAACTGACAATTTCCAATTGCAGAAAAAAAACCCAATAAAATATAAGTCATACTGGAATATGTATGATTCGTGAACTGACCATAACCCACCCATGTGGTGGAGCTGATATTCTGTGGGAAACCTTGGATCAAGTGGAGAGCGTTTGCAAGTGGCTTTTTAGACCCAGTCACGGTATTACTCTCTCATTTCCAGGTTTCATGAGCAATTAATGTGATCGGGCGTGATGTCAACCAACATGAGATGTTTTCAACTCCAGTATTTAAAGAGATAATGCAAACATGAAATTTGATGGATTTTGGAGTTGGGAGCATTGCAGAAGTGGTTGCCAGAAAGACATTGAAAGACTGCCTCGTTTTCGGCATGTCTGGGCCTACAGCCAAGATACTCTTCTGTACTGTCAGCAGAAAGAAGGCTGTCAGTAAAATAAAGGAGCCCTAGTTGGATGCTGCCCATGAGATCAGTGGAAGGAGGTATGGTGCCACACTCATGGATTCAATGCCAAAAGCAATCCAATGATCTAAGCAGAACTGGAAAGGTGAGAACTCAACCATGCTCCTTAATAACCCGAAAGCAAAATCAAAATATTGTGGATGCTGGAAATCTGAAATCAAAACAGAAAATTCTGGAAGAACACAGCAGGTCTGGCAGCATCGGTGGTATGAGAAACATAGTTACCATTTCAAATCCATCCGACTTCTTCAGAGCCTCTTGGAGCTTTGTCAGAGCTCTAATGAAGAGTCATATGGACTCAAAACATTAACTCTGTTTCACTCTTCACAGATGCTGCTAGACCTGCTGGGTTTTTACACCATTTTCTGTTTTGATTAATATCCTAAAGTGTAAAATATCCAACCACCTCTCTGCCCTTTCAAGCCTACTCCAACCCATCACTTCTCACGCCAATTAACCTTGCAGGTGTACCCATGTCTATGTACTTCCTCATGTCCCTGTCTATCCACTACTGACACACGCACTCATCCTCATGCAATGTCACACCTCTCCCTCATAAATCGCCGTCAACAAATATTCTCAACCCACACTTTCAACACAGATCACTACTCTCACTTATGGGTCTTTTCTTTTCTTCTTTGCAGAAGAAGAGAGCATGAAACATAAGGGAAAGGCAGAGAACCAGAGGTGGTCCTCCAGACATTGGTCTTGGCATATTTCACTGTTCGAGATGAGTGTTTCCCAGATACCTGGTGACAGAATGAAATATCAGACAGCTGAAAGGCATAGCGTGCTCAGTCTTGGTAAGTTAGTGTCAGCAGTGGGTAAAATATAATTACGTGCATCTAACCTTGACAGTTCTAATTCATGTCCTTAATCTTCTATAGGGCTTTCAAGTGTCCCATACACAATGGTCCAGGAGGATGATGATGTTTCCTCAAAGGAGATGGGGCAGCAAGCTGTTGCAGTGGTTAGCACTGCTGCCTCACGGCACTGAGGACCCGGGATTGATCCCGACCCCGGGTCATTGTTCATGTGGAATTTGCATGTTCTTCCCGTGACTGCGTGGGTCTCACCCCGACAACCCAAAGATGTGCAGGGTAGATTGGCCACGCTAAATTGCCCCTTAATTGGATAAAAAATTAATTGGGTACTCTAAATATAAAAAGAAATTATGGGAACAGTGAGAGGACAGGAAAATAAATGAGTTTGTAGATTGTCAGTGAACAGAACAAAGCAGGGAAGGAAATCAGGGGCTGGATTCTCATTCCCGCAGCCAGCCAATGGGGTTTCCTATTGTGGATATATTTTTTAAGGGCGGCACGGTGGGACAGTAGTTGGCACTGCTGCCTCAGCTCCAGGGACCCAGGTTCAATTCCCTCCTTGGGTGATTGTCTGTGTGAAGTTTGCACTTTCTCCCCGTGTCTGCGTGGGTTTCTTTCGGGTGCTCTGGTTTCCTCCCACAGACCAAAGATGTGCAGATTAGGTGGATTGACCATGTTAAATTGCCCTTAGTGTCCAAACAGTTTAGGTGGGGTTACTGGGTTACGGAGATGGGGTGGAGATGTGGCGCTTAAGTAGGGTGATCTTTCCAAGGGCTAATGCATACTCGATGGGCTGAATGGCCTCCGACTGCACTGTAAAATCTATGATTCTATGATTCTACGAGATCACTCTGAGGGTGAATTTTCACACAGCTCATACAGAGTGTGGTGCAGATACTTATAAATTTAGGTACCAGTTATAGAGATGACTTTTCACATAGTGACTTACATATCATACATGAGCAGGGAAAAAAAGACAGCAGTGAAGCATCTACATTGGAGGCTGTAGCACACTTGAAGATCTGCTCAGCTGGACTCAAATGCTGAATATTGGGCACCATTGCTGAAGAGGATATTCTGGAGCAGCAGTAAAGAATATGTATTATGCTCGCACTCAGAATTGTTCAACAAGTACTGCACAATCACAGGTATCATATCCAACTGTAGATGTTTTGTTTTGGGGCTTGCAAGTGAGGGCAGGTTGAGGATGGTCTGTACTTTGCCTATTACAAAGAACCGAAGGAACATGCTGTTTTATTTGATCAGCCAATCGCTGAGTTGTTGAAATCCTGATTGTGTTTACAGCTCCACTAACAAAGTCAGACTTAACATGGCTCACTTACACTTGCCGGAAGCGACCTATATTAATAAGTAGGGACCATTCTCTGCAAACGTATGTTTAAGCCTTGCATTTTTTAAATTACCCTGGAGCTTGGTGAACCTATAATTCCTCATTGCATTTTCCATGGCAACCCATCAGCCAATCAGAGTCGACTTGCCAGCCAATCAGAACTCCTTTCTTCTTTGGTATAAGTTGTTGTGATCATTTAAAATTTGGCATTTTGCATTTGTCTGATGTGTGCAAGGAAAATTTTGACAATATGTTTCTCTTTTCAGTAATATTCATATTCTGTACTATCAAGCAATTCTCTTTTATGCAAATTGCCAGCCCCTTCTAGTACCCTTGCTTCTCATTCCGTTTTCACTTCCCCTCTGAACTTGCTATATTCAGCCTGATTCTATATTATATTGCTTATCTGACATCTGTCATAGGCACACCCTTTTTCTGGTTCATCTCATTCTTAATCTCCTGGGATCGAGTTGTCCGACCTTTCTCTCACATGGGAGTGTAAGGTGACTATATACCGGAACTATTTCCTCTTTAAAGACAGCCTATTGTACGTATTCAGTAGATCAGTGCAGCAACATAGGCCAATATTCAACAGAGAGTTGAGCATCTTGTTCAATAGTTTAGGTTTGGGAAAATTTTCATTTGTGGCTTTAAAAAGTTGAGATCACAAAGCAACTCAGCGAGGCCAGGCTTTTTCATTTACAGCCTCTTTGGTCCTTGTCCATGGTCATTTATATAAGTGATTTGGACTTGGTATAAGGGGAATGATATCAACATTTGTTTAAACATAAAAAACTGTACACCGTGAAGAAGATTCTGTAAGATTGTAGGACATAAACTAGAGTGGAATGTGAACTTAGATTGCAGGTGGAGCTGAATGCACAGAAACATGTGGGCGGGATCCTCCGGCCGCTCTTGCCCGACGACCAGAAATTCCCACCTGAGGTCAATGGACCTTTACATAGTCCGCGTCCTGCCTTTGGTACCCTTGCGGCGGGCAGGGCAGAAGAATCCGGCTCATAAAGTAGTACATTTGGGAAAATTAACCGCAAAAGAAAGTAGATGTAAATGATAAGATTCTCAATAGAGTTGAGTAACAGAGAGATTCAGGGGTGTGGCTATTTAGATCTTCAAAGGTGAGGGTAGAAGTCCAGAAAGGCAATAAAAAGAGACACAATCTGATGAGACCATCAATTCACTAGACACGTGCTTTGAGATATGAACAGTAGTTTTAATCTACTTACTACGGAGCCAGCCTGTTACACGTTGAACTCTCGATGAACTGGTCGGCTGGCTCTGGGCATCGATATTTATACAGCAGTCCATGGGGAGGAGCCGTGGACGGAGTCAAGGGTGGAGCCCTGTACAAACTCCTAAGCATTCCCAGAGCTACTCCCCCTAGTGGTCGGGCAACCCAACTGCGCTTACAATCGTACGGTCTCATATATATATCAGTGTGAATTACAAAGTTACATTCACCACACAATCAAAATGTACACCATTGTGAGGTCGCTGGAGGAGACGTTTGAGTTGGCAAGAGGGAACAACTTCAGATATTTACAGGTGTGGGACTTCCTGCGCAGGCAGGCATCATCCTTCCCACTCCTGCCACTAAGGGGGATCCAGGATAGGGTAGTGTCTCGGGGATGGGTGGGAGAGGGGAGTGTCTCGGACATCTACAAAGAACTAATGGGGGTGGAGAAGACGCAGACCAAGGAGCTGAAGCGTAAATGGAAGGAGGAGCTTGGGGGAGAGATGGAGGATGACTCTGTTCAACGCGACCGCTACATGCGCAAGGCTCAGCTTGATCCAATTCAAGGTGGTACACTGGGCCCACATGACAGTGGCCTGGATGAGTAGATTATTTGGGGTAGAGGACAGGTGTGTAAAATGTGCGGGCGGACCAGTGAACCATGTCCATATGTTCGGGGCGTGTCCAAAACTTAGGGGATGTTGGCAGGGGTTTGCGGACGTCATGTCCAGAGTATTGAAAACAAGGGTGGCAATGAGTCCAGAGGATGCGATTTTTGGGGTGTCGGAAGATCCGGGAATCCAGGAGGAGAAAGAGGCAGATGTTCTGGCCTTTGCCTCCATGGTAACCCGGAGCCGGATACTATTAGCATGGAGGGACTCAAATCCCCCAAAGTCAGAGACCTGGTTAACTGACATGGCAAGCTTTCTCAGTCTAGAGAAGATTAAGTTCGCCTTGAGAGGGTCAATGTTAGGGTTCGCCTGGAGGTGGCAACCATTCATCGACTTCTTTGCGGAGAATTAATCGTCAGCGAGGGGGGAGGGGGTGGGGGGGCTAGGGTCGTGTAGAATAAGGGGTTGAATAGACGGGTCTTGGAGGAATGGGAGTCGGTGTTTGCACTATGTTTATTGTTCTTTGTACATTGTTTTTACACTGTTGTTTGTAATGCCAAAAACACCTCATTAAAATTGTTTTTTAAAAATGTACACCGTTGTCGCAATTAATATATGTGATTATTGCACAATCACAAGGTATTGGTGTCTTCTCAAACTTTGCTGGTCTGCCTGCCTGTGATCTCTGTCGTAACCTCCTTGTAATGGGTAAGGAGTTTCATTTCCTGTGTGCAGTCCCCAGTTACATCCACTGCAGATTTTCTTTCGCAAGAAGAACGGCCTGATTTGCTTGCAGTCTAAACCTTACAAAAGCACACACACATACATATATATATTGCTATTAAACTGGGCTGCCTTTTCTAATCAGTTGTAACACTTCTCTCTGCCCTCATCAGTTCAAGCATACTTGCAACAGGTTACTGTTTACATTCAGATGAACAATTTTCTTCAATGAAACTATTCAGGACAACACTTCGAAAATTCTTGAACAGTCTTGTCCATTAATGTCAGAGAATCAGCACTCATTCCCAAATTTGGGAAAAGTTAGATGTTTGACAGTCATAACTATGTATAGCAGTGTGAGGTCATTGACTGTGAACCTTATTGCTTACCTTGGCACATTTCGTCGGGTCAGAAAAGCTCTTTTGTTCCAAACTTTGTGGGCTGACATTTATGTACTGGACCTTCTGTTCTGTCCTTGGATTCTTGAAGGCTGTTTTGCTGCCTCCCTTTACCATTCATTATCAATTGTGTTGTAAGCTGTGCGGTAGTGCCCTTGTGTCTTTAATCCCTGCACTGGTATTTCTATTTGTAAACTTCACTGCCAAGTAAATGCCTTTCAGAAAGGTTTACTGGTGATCAGCTGCAGTACCACAGATTGGCTGCTCATTGTGAGCTTATCATAATGGACTCAACCTCCCAAAAAAGCGCTCCGAGTAAACATTTCACAAAAAAAGGGGAAACTAAATTAACTCTAATTTGGTGCTCAAACTAAGGAATAAGTGTAAATTGGGATCTGTGGATGTTGGAAGATCTGAATCCCATCTGTTTTATGTTATATTTTGACTGGTTTCAGTAATTTGCATCAGCAAAAATGTTAAGAATCTGATATAATTAAAATTAATTTGAACCATATTTGACCTTCTGTGGAAAATATGCTGATCACAATCGGTAAGCTGAAATGGCTAGTTCTGTACTTGTATGATTTATATTTCAATAAGTTAAATTTACATGCTTGAAGTTGAAAAATTGGATAAAAGTGCAATCAGACAGGAGCTGCCTATTTCCTAGAATGTTTTCAAGATGTTGTTGAAATGTGTGTGTTTACTTTTAATCTGTTCTCACTTACTAAATTGCATGCATAATTAACATCTAACACGTGCACATGTTTGGTATGGCAGTGTTGTGGTTATGTTACTGGACATGTAATCCAGAAACCTAGACCAATGTAGAACATGAGTTCAAAGCCACTATGATAGAAGGGAAATTGAAATTCAGTATAAAAGATTTGTAACTAAAAAGTTGGTGCCAGTAACAATGACCATGAAACTGTCAAATTGTCATACAAAACCCTTTACCAATTCCCTTTCGAGAAGGAACCCTATAACCTCAGGGTGGGAAATAAATACTGGCCTTGCCTGTTATGTCCAGATTCGAGGAATGAATAATAGTTTTTAAAAATAAATTTAGAGTTCCCAATTATTTTGTTTCAATTAAGGGGAAATTCAGCGTGGCCAATCCACCTACCATGCACATCTTTTGGATTGCATTAGTGAAATCCACACGGACAGGAGAGAATGTGCAAACTCCATTCGGACTGTGACCCAGGGCTTCGTAGAAGGATGATTAATAGGAATAAAAAGATATACCATTTATTTTAATTTAATAGGCTAATAGAAATTATATTAACATAGAACATACAGTGCAGAAGGAGACCATTCGGCCCATCGAGTCTGTACCGACCCACTTAAGCCCTCACTTCCACCCTATCCCCATAACCCAATAACCCCTCTTAACCTTTTTGGTCACTAAGGGCAATTTACCATGGCCAATCCACCTAACCTGCATGTCTTTGGACTGTGGGAAGAAACCGGAGCACCCGGAGGAAACCCACGCAGACACGGAGAGAACGTGCAGACTCCGCACAGACAGTGACCCAAGCCGGGAATCGAACCTGCGTCCCTGAAGCCAAAGTGCTATCCACTTGTGCTACCGTGCTGCCTGGAGTAAATATTATTGGGGTGATGTTAATTCCACCTGGCCAGTGAGAATCTGATGGTCGGGCAGTTAAAATACCCCATGTGACGTAGCAACTGATTTCCCACCGGTTTTGTGCTGATCTGATTTTAATTTGCATTTCTGAGCTGATGATGAAAGCCTGAAGTTGATGGGATCCTACTTCAGCTGCGCAGATTGCAGTTTGAAATTGACTGACAGTACTGTTAACTCTGGCCTGAGCAGGGAAGCCCCTCTGACTCTCCTGCCAGGTGAAAACAGTGAGAAGAAGATCAAGGGCCATTTGAGGTAGGTTTCGAACAAACATGTCTGAATGAGACCAATAGGCCAGGGCCCTCAATGAACTGTTAGGTCTGCACAGCTCCAGACTCCCTCCTTAACCCTTCCACAACAGTCTCCTAAAATTTGCTCCTCACATCATTACTCCTCTTGAGAGACAGCCATCCTTTGTTACTGGTTCAGCTCAGTTGCTGGGCAGCTGGTTCCTGATGCTGAGTAAAGCCAACAGCGTGGGTTCAATTCCCATACCGGCTGAGGTTATTCATGAAGGCCCGTCTCCTCAACCTTGACCCTTGCCTAAGATGTGGTGATCCTCAGGTTAAATCACCACCAGTCAGCTCGGCCCCTCAAAGGGGAAAGCAGCCTATGTCATCTGGGACAAAGGCAAGTTTACTTTTACTTCCTGTTACCAGCGTGTGACCTCCTGAACCTCTGATCCTGCTGACCAGCCACTCCTGCTTTCCACCCATTTTGGGTGGTCAGCTGATTGGTTTGAACTCAAATCACCCAGTCCTCTTGCTGACAAGATCTGGCATGTTTAGTATTCACCAAATCTCTGCATAATTGAGTTTGCTCCCAGTTAAAATTCCCTTTATTTTCATGAAACGATGACAGAATTTTGTATAATCTCACCTAACCTTTTGGACACCGAGGGGCAATTTTAGCATGGCCAATCCACGGGGATCGGCCTACAACCCATTATCCTGGACATTGTTCCCTGTTGATGATGCTGCTGTTGGCTTGATGTCGTCATTTTCTTTTTCATTCCCGACAGGGAAATGTATAATCTGGGTGTGATAGCTTGTACCTTTGGTTATCGGACTTCCTGGCCTAGTTATTCTCCAGATTTCAGGGTTTCAGGGGGCTAGAACGGCGCCAGAGTGCTGTGCCCTGCTCCGGCACAGAAAGCCGGCCCTGCATGGTCGGCGCAACGGACGTCGCTGGTCCGCGCATGCGTGCAATGTCACCTCCGCGCCGGCTCATGTGCGTGGGTGCCGTCTCCGCGCTGGGCCCCGTACAACATGGCGGAACCCTTCAGGGACCTGGCGCGGAGGAACATAGGTTCCCCCCCCCCCGGAATGAGCACCCCCGATGATCGGTAGCCCCCGATCGTGGGCCTGGCCACCGTGGAGGCCCCCCCCCCCCGGGAGATGGACTCCCTCGCACGCCCCCGGGACGGCCCCCACAGTAAGAACGGCGAGGTCCCGGCGTCTGGGACCATATGTGAACCACGCCGCCGGGACCGGTGGAACCCGGCGGGCACTCGGCCCGTCAAGCGTTTTCATATGGTACCCGACCGGCGCCGCAGTGACCGTGAGGGCGCTAACCTCTGTACCACTGTGCCGCCCAACTAGACTAGAAAGGGAACTGTGGCCAAACCATGGCTTACAAGGGAAATTAGAGATAGTGGGCAGAATTCTCCGACCCCCCCCGCAGGGTCGGGGAATCGCCCGGGGCCTTAGTAAATCCCGCCCCCGCCGTGGCCGGAATTCTCCGCCACCTGGGAATCGGCGGGGGCGGGAATTGCGCCCAGCCGGTCGGCGGGCCTCCCGCGGCGATTCTCCGGCCCGCAATGGTCCGAAGTCCTGCCGCTGTCAGGCCTCTCCCGCCGACGTGGTTCAAACCACCTCCGGTGCCGGCGGGAGCAGGCGACGCGAGCGGGCCCCGGGGGGGGGGGGGGGGGGGGGGGCGCAGGGCGATCGGACCCCGGGGGGTTCCCCCAAGGTGGTCTGGCCCGCGATCGGGGCCCACCGATCGGCGGGCGGGCCTGTGCCGTGGAGGCACTCTTTTTCTTCCGCCGCTGCCACGGCCTCCACCATGGCGGAGGCGGAAGAGACCCCCTCCACCGCGCTTGCGCCGGTGGTGACATCAGCGGCCGCTGATGCTCCAGCATGCGCGGACTCACGTCGACCGGCGAAAGCCTTTCGGCCCACCCCGACGCCATTCGGCATGGTGCCAAAGGCCGTTGGTGCCAGTTGGTGGAGCGGGAGCCACTCTGGTGCGGGCCTAGCCCCTAAAGGTGCAGAGAACGCCGCAGTGGTTGGCGCCACTCCGCTACGCCGGGACCCCCCGCCCCGCCGGGTAGGGGAGAATACCACCCAGTATAAGGTTCAAAGAGGAGGCATACAAATTCCCGTAACAGCCTCCCCGAACAGGTGCCGGAATGTGGCGACTAGGGGCTTTTCACAGTAACTTCATTTGAAGCCTACTCGTGACAAGAAGCGATTTTCATTTTTTTTTTTCATTAGTTAGAAAAAGCAATAGACCTGAGGATTGGGAACAGTTTAAAATTCAACAAAGGCAGACCAAGCGATTGATTAAGAAGGGGAAAATACAGGGAACATAAAAACTGACTGTAAAAGTTTCTATAGGTATGTAAAGAGAAAAAGATTGATAAAAACTAACGTAGGCACCTTACAGTCAGAAATGGGGGAGTACATAACAGGGAACAAAGAAATGGCTGAGGAACTAAATTCATACTTTGCTTCCGTCTTCACAAAGGAAGACATGAATAATGCACAGGAAGTTCTGAGAAACACAAGTTTCAGTGAGGAGCTGAAGGAAATTAGTACTAGTAATGAAATCGTTTTGGGGGAATTAAAGGGATCGAAGGCAGACTAATCTCCAGGGCTGATAATCTTCATCCCAGAGCCATGTAGAAGTGGCCCTAAAAATAGTAGATCCATTGGTGGTCACTTTTGAAATTCTTTGGACTGTGGATTTCTACAGATTGGAGTAGCTAATATAACCCCACTGTTGAAGAAGGAAGGTGGAGAGAAAACAGGGAACAGGAACCAGTGAGCTTAATGTCGGTACTTGGGAAGTTGCCGACTATCAAGGACTTCATAGCACAGCATTTGGAAAGCAGTGGTGTAATCAGACAGTCAGCATGGATTTACGAAAGAAAAATCATGCTTGACAAATCTACTAGAATTCTTAGAAGATGTAACTAGTAGAGTTGACGAGGGAGAACTGGTGGATGTGGTTTATTTAAACTTTCAGAAGGCTATCGACAATGTCTCACATAGCAGATTAATACGTCAAGTTAAAGTGCATGGGATTGCGGGTAGTGTCTTGAGATGGATAGAAAGCTGGTTAGCAGACAGGAAGCAAAAAGTTGGACTAAATGGGTTTTTTCCAATTGACAGGCAGTGACCAGTGGGGTTCCGCAGGGATCTGTGATAGGACCCAAACCGTTCACATTATATATTAATGATTTGCACGTGGGAAATAAATGTATTATCTCCAAGTGTGCAGATGATACAAAGTTGGGTGGGAGGGTGAGTTGTGAGTAGGATCCATAGATGCTTCAGTGGGATTTGGACAGGCTGAGTGAGTGGGCACATGCATGGCAGATGCAGTATAATGTGGATAAATGTGTGGTCATCAGCTTCGGTAGAAAAAAATAGGAAGGCAGATTATTATTTGAATGGGTGTAAATTGAGAGAGGTGGATACTCAGCGAGACCTTGGTATCCTCGTACATCAGTCGCTGAAAGTAAGCGCGCAGGTACAGCAGGCAGTAAAGGCGGCAAACGGCATGTTGGCCTTCATAGCAAAGGATTTGAGTACAGGACTAGAGATGTTTTACTGAAATTGTCTTGGGCATTGGTGAGACCACATCTGGAGTATTGTGTGCAGTTTTGGTGTCCTTATCTGAGGAAGGATGTTCTTCCGATGGAGGGAATGCAGCGAAGGTTTACCAGGCTGATTCCTGGGATGGTGGGGCAGGTGTAAGAGGAGAGACAAAGTCAGTTAGGATTATATTCATTGGAGTTTACAAGAGTGAGAGGGGATCTCATAGAAACTTGATTTTTTTCTTTTACAGGATTATACAGGGTAGATTCAGAAACAATGTTGCTGATGGTGGGGGAGTCCAGAACTAGGGGTCATAGTTTGCAAATAAGGGGTAAACCATTTAGGACTGAGGTGAGAAAAAATTTGTGGAATTAATTAGCACAGAAAGTAGTTGAGGCCAAAATGTTGTGTAATATCAAGAAGGAATTAGATATAGCTCTTGGGGCGAAAGAGATCAAGGGATATGGGGGAAGGTGGGATCAGGGTACTCAACTTGATGATCAGCCATGATCATAATGAATGGTATAGGAGGAGGCTCAAAGGACCGAATGGCCTCCTACTGCTTCTATTTTCTATGTTTCTATATCTTATGAAAAATAATTAGAAATGTTAACAAGTTGTGCAAAGAGGAACATCTGTCTCAGAATAATAAACTCTTGCCACGATCTAGTGGCCTCCTTAGCTACAGACGAAAATCTCATAGGGGCGGCATGGTGGTTAGCACTGCTGCCGAACAACATCAAGGACTCGGTTTGATTCTGACATAGGGTAACTGCCTGTGTGGAGTCTGGGCGTTCTCCCCATGTTTGCGTGGGTTTCCTCCAGGTGCTCTGGTTTCCTCCCACAGTTAGTGGTTTGCCCATAATCAATTGCCCCTTAGGGTGGAGTTATAGGACTAGGGTGGGGATTAGGCCTAGGTAGGGTGGTCTTTTGAAGGGTCAGTGTAGACTTGGAAGGTCAAATGGCCTCCTTATGTACTGTAGGAATTCTATGACTGCTAAATCTAGTAGCCACCAAAAGCTGGATTAGCACTGGCAAGATCTCAGTCTGAGATCTCCCCCGACACCCACAGCTTTGTGCCTCATTTTCAAAAATGTTAAATTATCATGTACTTACTGGGCTTGATGTTGCAGCGTCCATCCACAATGTTTTCTTCCCCCGCCACCCCACCCTCCCCCAAAGATCACTACTGATTTTCAAAAATGAAAACCGGGGTGCGCAGTGAGATATAGCCCTCGGGTGGTGCGGGACATGGCCTGGCAGTGCCCTGGATCTGCCCCCTAGCAGTGTCAAGGTGGTAGCACCAAGGGCAAGCCCTCTGGGGAATCCCACGGGGAGGGTGGGGGGGGGGGGGGGGGTTGTGTGTATGTGTGGGATGGCTGATGCTTCCGGGGGGTGGGGGGGTGCCTGCATTGGGGTGACTGGTATAGGCAGACAGTAGACTGTGAAGGAGGGTAGCAATGCCAATGATGAGAGTGATGAAGAGCAGGATGTGCCCCGATGCCAGTAGATGGAGGGAATCAGGTCACCCCAATGGTTGAGTGTGGGCAGGAATGCCCTGATCTTTGCAGCGTGGAGGGCGTTTCCCCTTCTGCATGTGGAGTTTGTGGGGGATTTCGCCTTGTCCACTGGGGTCCCAATGTTCGTGGGAGTGGTAAGCAAGGGGCCTTAAATTTCACTTTAAGATCAGGGTGCCCTGCCAGCTATTTTAGGCCCAGCCCCTCCAGCTGTCTGTGTGATCATCGCCAGCACTCTGAAATTACACAATGTGCCATTAAATCAATCTAGAAAAGGCGTCTGCGGAGCTAGCGAGTTTCACAATTCCTCTCTCTCCTGATCCAACACTTTGTGCAGTTTGAGGAAAATTGTACCGTGTATATTATTCATAGGTCTCCTGCGTCTGTCTCATTTGTCTGTTTCAGTTTTGATCACTGGAAAAAGGCCAAATCTGGAATTTAACACTAAAGTGAAAGAGAACTGACTACCAAGGTATGTCTGCATTGCGAATATTTTCTTGGAGTGGTTTATTTATTTTTTCATCCAAGGCAGGACAGTTGATTGACCAACATGACTGGCGATGTATCATTCCTGCACCTTCTATTTCATATTTGTACGGGGGTTCTATAGTATTTCAATTTTGCTGAGATGTACCTCGGCTGGGCTCCAGCTAAAAAGGAACAAAGAAACCATATGGACTAGTCCCATACCACTGAGCACCATTTCCTGAACAGCTGACGGAGATTTGCTCTGACAGCAAACTGTAATCCAGTCTGTGCCAGCTCATGTGGCAAACCTAAAGAGGCAACAGTGGGAGCAGCATCAGAGACCTCCCCCTCGAGCTGGCAAAGGAAAGATCATCATGTATATCGAGCATTTGACGCCAAATCACTACAAAGTTGAAGTTCACTGAACAGATTCATGCAATTCCTTTATTTAAAAACATAGAAAAGATAATATTATAAGCGGATATTAAAAGGAGTTACAGTGTCAGATAAACCCTCTTACACAGTCGGGTATTAGGACACATTCAAAACAACAAATGCGAATTAATCTGACTAAATATTTTGAAAGAGAACATGAAGAAGAGCAAAAGTGCATTTGTATAGTAGACATAGCAAAAAATTGTAAATAACGGTGACCTTTATATCAGGCTTTTTGATGCAAAAGAAAAAAGGAGGAGAATACTGGTGAGGTAATAATTCTTCAGATTAATTTCCAGCTGGTAAACTGATATGGTGTTGACAATTAATACAAATTCTGGTTTATAAGAAATCTCAAACATTTGATTGCCAATTCCATGAGCTTCAATGACCCATGTGTTTGAAAGCACCTGATGAACCAAGTAAATGGCTAGTCAGTCACTGCCCACCATTCAGGCTGGTTTAAAGACAGTTATAATCCATTAGGATTTCAGAAAGGTAAATAAGATATTTAGACATCATTTTAAAATATAGACTGTGTGCTGCGTTCTTTATACAGTTAAGGATGACAAAAGATTTAACGTGTTGGTTTTAAAAGAGGTTCAACAAATCTAGTTCTGGAATTTTCAGCCATCAAATGCAACATCTTAAGCTAATAATGTTTGGTGATCAATCTGCTGCTATTTATATTTTGCTTTCCATAATTATGCATTTTCCAGCTGCCCATTTTGTGCACACTGGTGAATTTATAGCAATGATACAGAAAGGATTAGCTGGAAATTTATTTTTCAAGAAGCATGGATTGTGCAGCAGAGACAGTCCTGTGGACTCTAATTCCATTAATATTCCCAGGTTTGTGCAATGTACAGCCTGTGGGCCAGAAGCGGCCAGCAAAGCCCCAATATGAGGCCCCGGGGCCAGTTTTGAAAATACAGGTCAAACAGGTAAATTGCACTGGACGATTGTTCAGAAGGAAGCTCCTCAAACCACAAGTTGTTTCTCCCCAGGGTTTGTTCAACTGAGCCTATCAGCAGCAAATTGGGGAAACAATCAGTGATTGCTGGAGTGCAAACACCAATATCAGGGAGTTCGGGCCGAGGGAAACAGTGGGCTAGGAGCTAGTGCAGGGAGCGAACCCGAGGACAGTGTGCCGGGAAGCAAGTCCAGGGAAAACAGTGTGCAAGGGAGCAAATCCAGGGAAACAGTGTGCCGGGGAGCAAGTCCACAGGAAACAGTGTGCCGGGGAGCAAGCCCAGGGGAAACAGTGTGCTGGGGAGCAAGCCCAGGGGAAACAGTGTGCCGGGGAGCGAGCCCATGGGGAAACAGTGTGCCGGGGAGCACGCCCATCGGGAAACAGTGTGCCGGGGAGCAGGTCCATGGGGAAACAGTGTGCCGGGGAGCACGCCCATCGGGAAACAGTGTGCCGGGGAGCAGGTCCATGGGGAAACAGTGTGCCGGGGAGCAGGTCCATGGGGAAACAGTGTGCCGGGGAGCAGGTCCATGGGGAAACAGTGTGCCGGGGAGCGAGCCCAGGGGAAACAGTGTGCCGGGGAGCAAGTCCAGGGGGAAACAGTGTGCCGGGGAGCGAGCCCATGGGGAAACAGTGTGCCGGGGAGCAAGCCCAGGGGAAGCAGTGTGCCGGGGAGCGAGCCCATGGGGAAACAGTGTGCCGGGGAGCGAGCCCATGGGGAAACAGTGTGCCGGGGAGCAAGCCCAGGGGAAACAGTGTGCCGGGGAGCAGGCCCATGGGGAAACAGTGTGCCGGGGAGCGAGCCCATGGGGAAACAGTGTGCCGGGGAGCGAGCCCATGGGGAAACAGTGTGCCGGGGAGCGAGCCCATGGGGAAACAGTGTGCCGGGGAGCAGGTCCATGGGGAAACAGTGTGCCGGGGAGCAAGCCCAGGGGAAACAGTGTGCCGGGGAGCGAGCCCATGGGGAAACAGTGTGCCGGGGAGCAGGTCCATGGGGAAACAGTGTGCCGGGGAGCAAGCCCAGGGGAAACAGTGTGCCGGGGAGCAGGTCCATGGGGAAACAGTGTGCCGGGGAGCGAGCCCATGGGGAAACAGTGTGCCGGGGAGCAGGCCCATGGGGAAACAGTGTGCCGGGGAGCAAGCCCAGAGGGAAACAGTGTGCCGGGGAGCAAGCCCATGGGGAAACAGTGTGCCGGGGAGCGAGCCCATGGGGAAACAGTGTGCCGGGGAGCGAGCCCATGGGGAAACAGTGTGCCGGGGAGCAGGTCCATGGGGAAACAGTGTGCCGGGGAGCGAGCCCATGGGGAAACAGTGTGCCGGGGAGCGAGCCCAGAGGGGAAACAGTGTGCCGGGGAGCAGGTCCATGAGGAAACAGTGTGCCGGGGAGCGAGCCCATGGGGAAACAGTGTGCCGGGGAGCGAGCCCATGGGGAAACAGTGTGCCGGGGAGCGAGCCCATGGGGAAACAGTGTGCCGGGGAGCGAGCCCAGAGGGAAACAGTGTGCCGGGGAGCAAGCCCAGAGGGGAAACAGTGTGCCGGGGAGCAGGTCCATGGGGAAACAGTGTGCCGGGGAGCAAGCCCAGAGGGGAAACAGTGTGCCGGGGAGCAAGCCCAGAGGGGAAACAGTGTGCCGGGGAGCAGGTCCATGGGGAAACAGTGTGCCGGGGAGCAGGTCCATGGGGAAACAGTGTGCCAGGGAGCAGGTCCATGGGGAAACAGTGCGCCGGGGAGCGAGCCCAGGGGAAACAGTGTGCCGGGGAGCGAGCCCAGGGGAAACAGTGTGCCGGGGAGCAGGCCCATGGGGAAACAGTGTGCCGGGGAGCGAGCCCATGGGGAAACAGTGTGCCGGGGAGCGAGCCCATGGGGAAACAGTGTGCCGGGGAGCAGGTCCATGGGGAAACAGTGTGCCGGGGAGCAAGCCCAGGGGAAACAGTGTGCCGGGGAGCAAGCCCAGGGGAAACAGTGTGCCGGGGAGCGAGCCCATGGGGAAACAGTGTGCCGGGGAGCGAGTCCATGAGGAAACAGTGTGCCGGGGAGCGAGCCCAGGGGAAACAGTGTGCCGGGGAGCAAGCCCATGGGGAAACAGTGTGCCGGGGAGCGAGCCCATGGGGAAACAGTGTGCCGGGGGGCAGGTCCATGGGGAAACAGTGTGCCGGGGAGCGAGCCCATGGGGAAACAGTGTGCCGGGGAGCAGGTCCATGGGGAAACAGTGTGCCGGGGAGCAGGTCCATGGGGAAACAGTGTGCCGGGGAGCAGGTCCATGGGGAAACAGTGTGCCGGGGAGCAAGCCCAGGGGAAACAGTGTGCCGGGGAGCAGGTCCATGGGGAAACAGTGTGCCGGGGAGCAGGTCCATGAGGAAACAGTGTGCCGGGGAGCAGGTCCATGGGGAAACAGTGTGCCGGGGAGCAAGCCCATGGGGAAACAGTGTGCCGGGAGCGAGCCCATGGGGAAACAGTGTGCCGGTAGCGAGCCCATGGGAAACAGTGTGCCGGGGAGCAGCCATGGGAAACAGTGTGCCGGGGAGCGAGCCCATGGGGAACAGTGTGCCGGGGAGCAGCCATGGGGAAAGGTGTGCCGGGGAGCAAGCCCATGGGGAAACAGTGTGCCGGGGAGCGAGCCCATGGGGAAACAGTGTGCCGGGGGGGCAGGTCCATGGGGAAACAGTGTGCCGGGGAGCGAGCCCATGGGGAAACAGTGTGCCGGGGAGCGAGCCCATGGGGAAACAGTGTGCCGGGGAGCAGGTCCATGGGGAAACAGTGTGCCGGGGAGCGAGGCCCAGGGGAAACAGTGTGCCGGGGAGCAGGTCCATGGGGAAACAGTGTGCCGGGGAGGTAGTCCAGAGGAAACAGTGTGCCGGGGAGCAGGTCCATGGGGAAACAGTGTGCCGGGGAGCGAGCCCATGGGGAACAGTGTGCCGGGGAGCAGGTCCATGGGGAAACAGTGTGCCGGGGGGCAGGTCCATGGGGAAACAGTGTGCCGGGGAGCGAGCCCATGGGGAAACAGTGTGCCGGGGAGCGAGCCCATGGGGAAACAGTGTGCCGGGGAGCGGGCCCATGGGGAAACAGTGTGCCGGATAGCTAGTCCAGAGGAAACAGTGTGCCGGGGAGCGAGCCCATGGGGAAACAGTGTGCCGGGGAGCGAGCCCATGGGGAAACAGTGTGCCGGGGAGCAGGTCCATGGGGAAACAGTGTGCCGGGGAGCAGGTCCATGGGGAAACAGTGTGCCGGGGAGCGAGCCCATGGGGAAACAGTGTGCCGGGGAGCGAGCCTATGGGGAAACAGTGTGCCGGGCAGCAGGTCCATGGGGAAACAGTGTGCTGGGGAGCGAGCCCATGGGGAAACAGTGTGCCGGGGAGCGAGCCCATGGGGAAACAGTGTGCCGGGGAGCGAGCCTATGGGGAAACAGTGTGCCGGGGAGCAGGCCCATGAGGAAACAGTGTGCCGGGGAGCTAGCCCAGGGGAAACAGTGTGCCGGGGAGCGAGCCTATGGGGAAACAGTGTGCCGGGGAGCAGGCCCATGAGGGAAACAGTGTGCCGGGGAGCAGGTCCATGGGGAAACAGTGTGCCGGAGAGCAGGTCCATGGGGAAACAGTGTGCCGGGGAGCAAGCCCATGGGGAAACAGTGTGCCGGGGAGCGAGCCCAGGGGAAACAGTGTGCCGGGGAGCAGGCCCATGAGGAAACAGTGTGCCGGGGAGCTAGCCCAGGGGAAACAGTGTGCCGGGGAGCGAGCCCTATGGGGAAACAGTGTGCCGGGGAGCAGGCCCATGAGGAAACAGTGTGCCGGGGAGCTAGCCCAGGGGAAACAGTGTGCCGGGGAGCGAGCCCATGGGGAAACAGTGTGCCGGGGAGCAAGCCCAGGGGAAACAGTGTGCCGGGGAGCGAGCCCATGGGGAAACAGTGTGCCGGGGGGCAGGTCCATGAGGAAACAGTGTGCCGGGGAGCAAGCCCATGGGGAAACAGAGTGCCGGGGAGCAAGCCCAGGGGAAACAGTGTGCCGGGGAGCGAGCCCATGGGGAAACAGTGTGCCGGGGAGCAAGCCCAGGGGAAACAGTGTGCCGGGGAGCGAGCCCATGGGGAAACAGTGTGCCGGGGAGCGAGCCCAGGGGAAACAGTGTGCCGGGGGGCAGGTCCATGAGGAAACAGTGTGCCGGGGAGCAAGCCCAGGGGAAACAGTGTGCCGGGGAGCAGGTCCATGGGGAAACAGTGTGCCGGGCAGAGCCCATGGGGAAACAGTGTGCCGGGGAGCAGGTCCATGGGGAAACAGTGTGCCGGGGGGCAGGTCCATGGGGAAACAGTGTGCCGGGGAGCAGGTCCATGGGAAACATTGTGCCGGGGAGCAAGCCCAGGGGAAACAGTGTGCCGGGGAGCGGGCCCATGGGGAAACAGTGTGCCGGGGAGCGAGCCCATGGGGAAACAGTGTGCCGGGGAGCGAGCCCATGGGGAAACACTGTGCCGGGGAGCGAGCCCATGGGGAAACAGTGTGCCGGGGAGCGAGCCCAGGGGAACAGTGTGCCGAGGAGCAGGTCCATGGGGAAACAGTGTGCCGGGGAGCGAGCCCATGGGGAAACAGTGTGCCGGGGAGCGAGCCCATGGGGAAACAGTGTGCCGGGGAGCGAGCCCATGGGGAAACAATGTGCCGGGGAGCAGGCCCATGGGGAAACAGTGTGCCGGGGGGCAAGCCCAGAGGGAAACAGTGTGCCGGGGAGCAGGACCATGGGGAAACAGTGTGCCGGGGAGTGAGCCCATGGGGAAACAGTGTTCCGGGGAGCGAGCCCATGGGGAAACAGTGTGCCGGGGAGCAGGTCCATGGGGAAACAGTGTGCCGGGGAGCGAGCCCATGGGGAAACAGTGTGCCGGGGAGCAGGTCCATGGGGAAACAGTGTGCCGGGGAGCGAGCCCAGGGGAAACAGTGTGCCGGGGAGCAGGTCCATGGGGAAACAGTGTGCCGGGGAGCAGGTCCATGGGGAAACAGTGTGCCGGGGAGCGAGCCCATGGGGAAACACTGTGCCGGGGAGCGAGCCCATGGGGAAACAGTGTGCCGGGGAGCGAGCCCATGGGGAAACAGTGTGCCGGGGAGCGAGCCCATGGGGAAACAGTGTGCCGGGGAGCAAGTCCAGGGGGAAACAGTGCGCCGGGGAGCGAGCCCAGGGGAAACAGTGTGCCGGGGAGCGAGCCCATGGGGAAACAGTGTGCCGGGGAGCGAGCCCATGGGGAAACAGTGTGCCGGGGAGCGAGCCCATGGGGAAACAGTGTGCCGGGGAGCAGGTCCATGGGGAAACAGTGTGCCGGGGAGCAAGCCCAGGGGAAACAGTGTGCCGGGGAGCAAGCCCAGGGGAAACAGTGTGCCGGGGAGCGAGCCCATGGGGAAACAGTGTGCCGGGGAGCGAGCCCATGGGGAAACAGTGTGCCGGGGAGCAGGTCCATGGGGAAACAGTGTGCCGGGGAGCGAGCCCATGGGGAAACAGTGTGCCGGGGAGCGAGCCCATGAGGAAACAGTGTGCCGGGGAGCAAGCCCAGGGGAAACAGTGTGCCGGGGAGCGAGCCCATGGGGAAACAGTGTGCCGGGGAGCAGGTCCATGGGGAAACAGTGTGCCGGGGAGCAAGCCCAGGGGAAACAGTGTGCCGGGGAGCAGGTCCATGGGGAAACAGTGTGCCGGGGAGCAGGTCCATGGGGAAACAGTGTGCCGGGGAGCAGGTCCATGGGGAAACAGTGTGCCGGGGAGCAAGCCCATGGGGAAACAGTGTGCCGGGGAGCGAGCCCATGGGGAAACAGTGTGCCGGGGAGCAGGTCCAGGGGAAACAGTGTGCCGGGGAGCGAGCCCATGGGGAAACAGTGTGCCGGGGAGCGAGCCCAGGGGAAACAGTGTGCCGGAGAGCTAGTCCAGAGGAAACAGTGTGCCGGGGAGCGAGCCTATGGGGAAACAGTGTGCCGGGCAGCAGGTCCATGGGGAAACAGTGTGCCGGGGAGCGAGCCCATGGGGAAACAGTGTGCCGGGGAGCGAGGCCCATGGGGAAACAGTGTGCCGGGGAGCTAGGCCATGGGGAAACAGTGTGCCGGGGAGCAGCCCATGGGGAAACAGTGTGCCGGGGAGCGAGCCCATGGGGAAACAGTGTGCCGGGGAGCAGGTCCCATGGGGAAACAGTGTGCCGGGGAGCGAGCCCATGGGGAAACAGTGTGCCGGGGAGCGAGCCCATGGGGAAACAGTGTGCCGGGGAGCGAGCCCATGGGGAAACAGTGTGCCGGGGAGCAGTCCATGGGGAAACAGTGTGCCGGGGAGCGAGCCATGGGGGAAACAGTGTGCCGGGGAGCGAGCCCATGGGAAACAGTGTGCCGGGGAGCAGGCCCATGGGGAAACAGTGTGCCGGGGAGCGAGCCCATGGGGAAACAGTGTGCCGGGGAGCAGGCCATGGGGAAACAGTGTGCCGGGGAGCGAGTCCATGGGGAAACAGTGTGCCGGGGAGCGAGCCTATGGGGAAACAGTGTGCCGGGGAGCAGGCCCATGAGGAAACAGTGTGCCGGGGAGCAAGCCCAGGGGAAACAGTGTGCCGGGGAGCGAGCCCATGGGGAAACAGTGTGCCGGGGAGCGAGCCCAGGGGAAACAGTGTGCCGGGGGGCAGGTCCATGAGGAAACAGTGTGCCGGGGAGCGAGCCCAGGGGAACAGTGTGCCGGGGAGCAGGTCCATGGGGAAACAGTGTGCCGGGGAGCGAGCCCATGGGGAAACAGTGTGCCGGGGAGCGAGCCCATGGGGAAACACTGTGCCGGGGAGCGAGCCCATGGGGAAACAGTGTGCCGGGGAGCGAGCCCAGGGGAACAGTGTGCCGGGGAGCAGGTCCATGGGGAAACAGTGTGCCGGGGAGCGAGCCCATGGGGAAACAGTGTGCCGGGGAGCGAGCCCATGGGGAAACAGTGTGCCGGGGAGCGAGTCCAGGGGAAACAGTGTGCCGGGGAGCGAGCCCATGGGGAAACAATGTGCCGGGGAGCAGGCCCATGGGGAAACAGTGTGCCGGGGGGCAAGCCCAGAGGGAAACAGTGTGCCGGGGAGCAGGACCATGGGGAAACAGTGTGCCGGGGAGCGAGCCCATGGGGAAACAGTGTGCCGGGGAGCGAGCCCATGGGGAAACAGTGTGCCGGGGAGCAGGCCATGAGGAAACAGTGTGCCGGGGAGCAGGTCCATGGGGAAACAGTGTGCCGGGGAGCGAGCCCATGGGGAAACAGTGTGCCGGGGAGCGAGCCCATGGGGAAACAGTGTGCCGGGGAGCAGGTCCATGGGGAAACAGTGTGCCGGGGGAGCAGGCCCATGGGGAAACAGTGTGCCGGGGAGCAGGTCCATGGGGAAACAGTGTGCCGGGGAGCGAGCCCATGGGGAAACAGTGTACCGGGGAGCGAGCCCATGGGGAAACAGTGTGCCGGGGAGCGAGCCCATGGGGAAACAGTGTACCGGGGGGCAGGTCCATGGGGAAACAGTGTGCCGGGGAGCCAGCCCATGGGAAACAGTGTGCCGGGGAGCAGGCCCATGGGGAAACAGTGTGCCGGGGAGCAGGCCCATGGGGAAACAGTGTGCCGGGAGCAGAGCCCATGGGGAAACAGTGTGCCGGGGAGCGAGTCCATGGGGAAACAGTGTGCCGGGGAGCAGGTCCATGGGGAAACAGTGTGCCGGGGAGCGAGCCCATGGGAAACAGTGTGCCGGGGAGCTAGTTCAGGGGAAACAGTGTGCCGGGGAGCAGGTCCATGGGGAAACAGTGTGCCGGGGGGCAGGTCCATGGGGAAACAGTGTGCCGGGGAGCAGGTCCATGGGGAAACAGTGTGCCGGGGAGCGAGCCCATGGGGAAACAGTGTGCCGTGGAGCGAGCCCATGGGGAAACAGTGTGCCGGGGAGCGAGCCTATGGGAAACAGTGTGCCGGGAGCGAGCCCATGGGGAAAACAGTGTGCCGGGGAGCAAGCCCATGGGAAACAGTGTGCCGGGGAGCGAGCCCATGGGGAAAACAGTGTGCCGGGGAGCAGGTCCAGGGTGGAAACAGTATGCGAGCCCATGGGGAAACAGTGTGCCGGGGAGCGAGCCCATGGGGAAACAGTGTGCCGGGGAGCAGGCCAGGGGAAACAGTGTGCCGGGCAGAGCCCATGGGGAAACAGTGTGCCGGGGAGCGAGCCCATGGGGAAACAGTGTGCCGGGAGCGAGCCCATGGGGAAACAGTGTGCCGGGGAGCAGGTCCATGGGGAAACAGTGTGCCGGGGAGCGAGCCATGGGGAAACAGTGTGCCGGGGAGCAGGTCCATGGGAAACAGTGTGCCGGGGAGCGAGCCCATGGGGAAACAGTGTGCCGGGGAGCGAGCCCATGGGGAAACAGTGTGCCGGGGAGCAGAGCCCATGGGGAAACAGTGTGCCGGGGAGCGAGCCCATGGGGAAACAGTGTGCCGGGGAGCAGGTCCATGGGAAACAGTGTGCCGGGGAGCAGCCATGGGGAAACAGTGTGCCGGGGAGCTAGTCCATGGGGAAACAGTGTGCCGGGGAGCGAGCCCATGGGGAAACAGTGTGCCGGGGAGCAGCCCATGGGGAAACAGTGTGCCGGGGAGCGAGCCATGGGGAAACAGTGTGCCGGGGAGCGAGCCCATGGGGAAACAGTGTGCCGGGGAGCAAGCCCATGGGGAAACAGTGTGCCGGGGAGCAGGCCCATGGGGAAACAGTGTGCCGGGGAGCAGGTCCATGGGGAAACAGTGTGCCGGGGAGCGAGCCCATGGGGAAACAGTGTGCCGGGGAGCGAGCCCATGGGGAAACAGTGTGCCGGGGAGCGAGCCCATGGGGAAACAGTGTGCCGGGGAGCAGGTCCATGGGGAAACAGTGTGCCGGGGAGCAGGTCCATGGGGAAACAGTGTGCCGGGGAGCGAGCCCATGGGGAAACAGTGTGCCGGGGAGCAGGCCCATGGGGAAACAGTGTGCCGGGGAGCGAGCCCATGGGGAAACAGTGTGCCGGGGAGCGAGCCCATGGGGAAACAGTGTGCCGGGGAGCGAGCCCATGGGGAAACAGTGTGCCGGGGAGCGAGCCCATGGGGAAACAGTGTGCCGGGGAGCGAGCCCATGGGGAAACAGTGTGCCGGGGAGCGAGCCCATGGGGAAACAGTGTGCCGGGGAGCAGGTCCATGGGGAAACAGTGTGCCGGGGAGCGAGCCCATGGGGAAACAGTGTGCCGGGGAGCAGGC
>NC_052148.1:100610981-100643685 GCF_902713615.1 Scyliorhinus canicula
CCCTTCCCCCCACCGTTTCCCTCCCCCCTTCCCCCCACCTTTTCCCTCCCCCTTTTCCCTCCTCCTTCCACCCCCTTTTCCCTCCCCCTTCCACCCCCTTTTCCCTCCCCCTTCCCCCCCGGTTGCTGCTGCTACTGTCCCAGTACCCTATCGTTGAGCCAGAAAGTCGAGGAAAGGTTGCCACCGCCTAAAGAACCCTTATACCGATCCTTTCAGGGCGAATTTGACCTTCTCTAGCTTAATAAAACCTGCCATGTCATTGATCCAGGTCTCCACACTTGGGGGCCTCGCGTCCTTCCACTGTAGCAAAATCCTTCGCCGGGCTACTAGGGACGCAAAGGCCAGCACACCGGCCTCTTTCGCCTCCTGCACTCCCAGCTCCAACCCAACCCCAAAAATCGCGAGTCCCCATCCTGGCTTGACCCTGGATCCCACCACCCTTGACACCGTCCTCGTCACCCCCTTCCAGAACTCCTCCAGTGCCGGGCATGCCCAGAACATATGGGCATGGTTCGCTGGACTCCCCGAGCACCTGACACATCTGTCTTCGCCCCCAAAGAGCCGACTCATCCTCGTCCCAGTCATGTGGGCCCGGTGCAGCACCTTGAATTGGATGAGGCTAAGCCGTGCACACGAGGAGGAAGAATTAACCCTCTCCAGGGCATCAGCCCATGTCCCGTCTTCGATCTGTTCCCCCTCCCACTTAGTTTTCAGCTCCTCTACTGACGCCTCCTCCACCTCCTGCATAACCTTGTAGATATCAGATATCTTCCCCTCTCCGACCCAGACCCCCGAAAGCACCCTGTCACTCACCCCCCTCGCGGGAAGCAAAGGGAATCCCTCCACCTGCCGTCTAGCAAATGCCTTTACTTGCAGATACCTGAACATGTTCCCCGAGGGGAGCCCAAATTTCTCCTCCAACTCCCCCAGGCTCGCAAACCTCCCATCAATAAACAGGTCCCTCAGCTGTCTGATGCCCGCTCTGTGCCAACCCTGATATCCCCATCAATGTTCCCCGGGACGAACCGATGGTTCCCCCTTAACGGAGCCTCCATCGAGCCCCCTACTTCTCCCCTATGTCGCCTCCACTGCCCCCAAATCTTGAGGGTAGCCGCCACCACCGGACTCGTGGTATACCTCGTAGGAGGGAGTGGCCACGGCGCCGTTACAAGGGCCCCCAGGCTTGTATCTCCACAGGACGCCCTCTCCATCCGTTTCCATGCTGCCCCCTCCCCCTCCATCACCCCACTTGCGCACCATCGACACATTGGCCGCCCAGTAGTACCCCGAGAGATTGGGTAACGCCAGCCCCCCCCCCATCTCTACCCCGCTCCAAGAAGACCCTCTTCACCCTCGGGGTCCCATGCGCCCAAACAAAGCTCATGATGCTGCTGGTCACCCTTCTAAAAAAGGCCCTAGGGATAAAGATGGGCAAACGCTGGAAGAGGAACAAGAACCTCGGGAGAACCGTCATTTTGACGGACTGCACTCTACCCGCCAACGATAGCGGCACCATGTCCCACCTTTTAAATTCCTCCTCCATCTGCTCCACCAGCCTGGTAAAATTAAGCTTATGGAGAGTCCCCCAACTCCTGGCCACCTGCACCCCCAGATATCTGAAACTCTTCACTGCCCTCTTAAACGGGAGCCTCCCAATTCCCTCCTCCTGATCTCCTGGGTGTACTACAAATACCTCGCTCTTGCCTAAATTTAACTTATAGCCCGAGAAGCCCCCAAATTCCGCCAACAGCTCCATCACCCCCGGCATTCCCCCTTCTGGATCCGCCACATACAACAGCAGGTCGTCCGCATACAGCAATACCCGATGTTCCTCCCCACCCCGCACCAGACCCCTCCATCTCCCTGACTCCCTCAACGCCATAGCCAGAGGTTCAATCGCCAGTGCAAAGAGCAAGGGGGACAGGGGGCACCCCTGCCTGGTCCCACGGTAGAGCCGAAAGTACTCCGATCTCCTTCCATTTGTAACTACACTCGCCATCGGAGCCGCGTAGAGCAGCCTCACCCATTTGATGAATCCCTCCCCAAATCCGAACCGCTCCAGCACCTCCCACAGGTACCCCCACTCAACTCTATCAAACGCTTTCTCTGCATCCAGCGCCACCACTATCTCTGCCTCCCCCTCCACTGCCGGCATCATGATAACATTTAGCAGTCTCCGCACATTCGTGTTGAGCTGCTGTCCCTTGACAAATCCTGTCTGATCTTCGTGTATCACCCCTGGCACACAATCCTCTATCCTGATGGCCAGGATCTTCGCCAGCAACTTGGCGTCAACATTGAGGAGCGAGATAGGCCTGTATGATCCACACTGCAAGGGGTCCTTATCCCGCTTTAGGATCAGAGAGATCAGTGCCCACGACATCGTCGGGGGCAAAGCCCCCCCCCTCCCATGCCTCATTGAAGGCTCGCACCAACAGGGGGCCCACCAGATCCGCATACTTTTTATAAAATTCCACCGGGAACCCGTCCGGCCCCGGGGCCTTACCTGACTGCATTTGTCCAATCCCCCTGACTAGCTCCTCCAACTCTATCGGCGCCCCCAGCTCCTCTTGAACCCTTGGGAAACATAGCCTGTTCATGAAGCTCCCCATCGGAGGTTCCGACCGGTACAGTTTCTCGTAGAAGTCCCTAAAGACCCCATTTACTTCTGTCCCCTTCTGCACTACATTCCCACCCCCATCCGTCACTCCACCAATTTCCCTAGCAGCATCTCACCTACGGAGCTGATGCGCCAACATCCTGCTCGCCTTCTCCCCATACTCATATACCGCGCCCTGCGCCCTCCTCCACTGTGTCTCCGCCTTTCTGGTGGTCAACAAGTCAAATTTGGCCTGCAAACTACGCCGTTCCCCCAGCAACCCCTCCTTCGGTGCCTCCGCGTATCTCCTGTCCACATCCAGGAGCTCCCCCACCAGTCTCTCCCTCTCCTTCCTCTCCCTCCTTTCCCTGTGGGCCCGGATGGAGATCAGCTCCCCCCGGATCACTGCTTTCAGAGCCTCCCAGACCATCCCCACCCGGACCTCCCCCGTGTCATTGGTATCAAGATACCCCTCAATACTTCTCCGGACCCTCCTACACACCTCCTCATCAGCCAGCATCCCCACATCCAGGCGCCAGAGCGGGCGCTGGTCCCGCGCCTCCCCCATCTCCAGATCAACCCAGTGTGGAGCATGGTCTGAAATCGCTCTGGCCGAATACTCGGCATCCTGCACCCTCGAGATCAATTCCCTGCTCAGGACGAAAAAATCTATTCGTGAATAAACCCTATGGACATGAGAGAAAAAGGAATACTCTCGCGCTCTCGATCTCCCAAACCTCCAGGGATCCACCCCTCCCATCTGGTCCATGAATCCCCTCAGTACTTTGGCCTCCGCCGGTCTCCTACCCGTCCTTGAACTGGACCGGTCCAGTGGGGGATCCAGCACTGTGTTAAAGTCTCCCCCCATGATCAGGCCCCCTGCCTCCAGGTCCGGAATGCGGCCCAACAAGCGCCTCATGAAGCCAGCATCATCCCAATTCGGGGCATATACATTAACCAGCACCACCTTCTCTCCCTGCAGCCTACCCTTCACCATAATATATCTGCCCTCCTTGTCCGACACCACCTCAGCCGCCTCGAACGCCACCCTCTTCCCCACCAGAATCGCCACCCCCCGGTTCTTTGCGTCCAATCCTGAGTGAAAAACCTGCCCCACCCACCCCTTCCTCAGACGAACCTGGTCCGCCACCTTCAAGTGGGTCTCCTGGAGCATAGCCACGTCCGCCTTCAACCCCTTCATATGAGAAAATACCCTAGTTCTCTTAACCGGCCCATTCAACCCCCTCACGTTCCAGGTAATCAGCCGGATCAGAGGGCAACCCGCCCCCCTTCCCCGCCGGCTAGCCATAGCTTATCGGCTGCTCGCCCCAGGCCAGCTCGTCCCACCCGACCAGTTCCCCATGGCGATAACTCCTCTCCTCTACCCCCCCGGCCCACACCAGCTCCTTCCTGACCATTCCAGCAGCAACCCGGTAACCACCCCCCCCCACCCCCCCCCTCCCTCCAAGGCTAGGACCCCTCCTAGCCGCGACGCACCCTCCATGGTACTTCCGTGAGTCAGCCGACTTCTGCTGACCACGGCAGTTCCCGCCAAAACCCAACCCCTCCCGGCATGGGGTCATCTCCCTCTTGCCACACCTCCATGGCACCGCTTCAGCGTGGGAAAGAAAACCAGTAGAGGCCACGCCCCCACCGCCAGCTCCGCCCCCCCGCCCCGCGGCGCGGGAAACCAGAGGAAAGCCCGCGCTTTCACACTGCCACACCCCACCCTTCTGACGCAGCTCCCCAAAATCTAGTTTCACCCCAACCCCCAGCCCTGTACAGAAGAGAACATATAAAATACAAACCCCCAACATTCCCCACATACCCCACACCCATACCCAACAGACAGACCCACCCGGAAACAGAGCAAAAAGAAAACCAGCATAAAAAACACACATATCAAAGTTAAAGAACAGCAACAGCGAAAACAGCAACGGCTATAGTGTGTCCCCAGGCCCTAGTTCGAGTCCAGCTTCTCCGCCTGTACAAAGGCCCACGCCTCCTCCGGGGACGCGAAGTAGTGGTGCCGGTCCTTGTATGTCACCCACAGGCGCGCAGGCTGCAGCATTCCAAATCTGACCTGCTTGGCATGCAGCACCGCCTTCGTCCGGTTGAACCCGGCCCGCCGCTTAGCCACCTCCGCACTCCAGTCCTGGTAGATTCTCACTACCGAATTCTCCCACTTGCTGCTCCTCTCTTTCTTGGCCCAGCACAGCACACACTCCCGGTCGCTGAATCGATGGAACCGCACCAGCACTGCCCTCGGGGGCTCATTTGCCTTAGGCCTCCTGGACAGCACTCTGTGAGCTCCCTCAAGCTCCAGGGGCAAATGGAAGGACCCCGCCCCCATCAACGAGCTCAACATCGTGGTCACATACGCCGGGAGATCCGACCCCTCCAGCTCCTCCGCCAGGCCCAGGATCCTCAAATTTGTTCGCCTCGTGCGAACGTCCAGCTCCTCCAAGCGGCCTTGCCACTTTTTGTGAAGTGCCTCGTGCAACTCCACTTTCCCCACGAGAACCACGGCCTCCCCCGCCCTCTCAGCGGCCTGCTGCTGCAACTCCTGAATGGACACCTCCTGGGCCGCCTGGGTCCCAAGCAGCTTGTTGGTAGTCGCATTCAGGGAGTCCAGCAGCTCAGCCTTCAGCTCCGCAAAACAGCGCAGAAGAGAGGCCTGCTGCTCCTGCGCCCACTTCCACCAGTCCTCGGGTGTTCCGCCGGCCGCCATTTTGTCCTTCTTCCCCCGCTTTTCTTGGGGAGCTGCTGCAGCTTTTTCCTTTGCCCCACTCCGGGTGAGCACCATAAATTATGGGGAATGCTCCTCTAGACACCTTCCCCCACCGGGATTCATTGAAACAGCGCCATTTGGGGCCCTCAAATCGGCCCAAAAGTCCTTAAGTAGCGGGAGCTGCCGAACGGGCGGCTTAGCTCCGCATAGCCGCAACCGGAAGTGGCCTTTAATGCCCATCCTTGAGGGCATTTAAGAGTCAATAACATTGCTTTGGGCCTGGAGTCACAGATTGGCCTGACCAGTTAAGGATGGCAGATTTCCTTCCCTGAAGGACATTCGTAAACCAGGTAAGTTTTTATGACAATCAACAATGGTTTCATGATCATCATTTAGACTTTTAATTTCAAATTCTTATTTAATTCAACTGTCACCATCTGTCATGGTGGGATTCTAATCTGGGTCCCCAAAACATTACCCTGGGTCTCTGGATTACTAGACCAGTAACAATACCACATTGACTGAGTGTGTGTGTGTGTCTGAGAGAGAGAGAGAGACAGAGTCAGAGAGACAGAGAGTGGGTAAGGGAGATGGGGAGAGGTGCAGTGAGTGAGTGAGTGAGTGAGTGAGTGAGAGAGAGAGAGCATGCGGGGGAGTGAGTGAGTGAGCTAGTGAGTGAGCAAGCGGGCAGGGGAGGGGAGAGAGTGAGTGAGTGAGTGAGAGAGGGAGAGAGAGCATGAGCGGGCGGAGGAGATGGGGAGTGAGTGAGAGAGAGAGATAGAGAGGGAGAGTGTGTGTGTGTGGGGGGGAGCGAGAGGGTGGGAGAGAGTCTGTGTGTGTGTGTGTGTGTGAGGGGATGGGAGGTAGTAAGTGAGTATCTGTGTGCGATGGAGTGATAGAATGAGTGAGTGAGCAAAAGGCAGTGGGGGGGAGTGAGAGTCTGTCTTATGCCCAGTCTCACTTACTCTTCGCATCAAACACCAACACATACAGATGCACCCACTCACCCACATCAGTGTGTTCTTTTTCCACTTAGTCTAATTTAATAATCTATTGTTAGGACATTGCTGTACTTTTGTTCAGTAATTGTTTCTTTCTTGAAAACCTCAACTTTAAAAAAAATTCAGTTTGTTTTTGTGCCACAGAGTACAGTTTTGAGTGTGAATAGCAGGGTGTTTCTCGGCACCTTCAGCACCGAGAATGACCCCACGATCAAATGGGATTCTTTTTTTTGGCCTTGGCAAGGAGCGTCCAGCCGAGGCTGCATTTACCTCAATTCCTGCATAGATGAGCTCAGCTCGTCAGTGCAGGAAGAGATTGGGGCGCCATTTTTAAATGCCGCCCTGATCTTTCGACACCGCTTGAACTCCCCACCGAGGCCATCGAACTCCCCCAACTTGCCTTTTAGGGCCCACCTGACTCCCACCTCATAGGGGCAGGGCACCACAGGTCCTGATCCCTGGCATGGGCACTTTGGCACTGCCAGGGCACCTGGATGGCAGGCGTGCCACGGTACCACCCTGCCCAGAGCCCAACCACCCGGGAGTCATTAATTGCCTGGGAGACCCCCGCCCCAGGTGGTGTTATGCCTGGTCCACATTTGTGTGGACCAGTGCTAAATGGCACCATGGCGCGGTCACCGAGATGCGACGATCAGGTCCTGGGTGCCAGGAGAATCGGGCGCCGACATACTTAAAGAGCCTAATGGCTTACATAAATATGTAAAATTGGATCTCGCCCAGTGAGGGCGAGATCTGGACTGCAGCGTCTCGTGAGATCTCACGAAGTGTTACGAGCGTCATAAATGTCACGAGAGGCCTCTTGTGAAATTTAGCGGTCTCGTCACCTCACCAAGTCGGCACGATGATGCTGTTCAATCGTGCCATTCATCTTTCTGAAATTATCAGAAAGGTTGCAAGCCTGGATTATATGTTTGAGCTTCTGGAACAGGGCTTGAACCCATGGTGCTATTCTGTTTTAGATTGGTAAAACGCAGATGAAAAACTGGATAGATAATTTTAAAAATCTTTCACGTGTGGACTCGCTGGTTAGGCCAGCATTTACTATTCATCCCTAATTGCCCTCGAGAAGGTGGGGGTGAGCTACCTTCTTGAACTGCTGCAGACCATGTAGTGTAGGGCTGCTTTAGCATGGGGGCTGGTTTTGCACAGTGGGCTAAATAGCTGTCTTGTAATACAAAACAATGCCAGCAGCGTGGGTTCAATTCCCATACCAGCCTCCCCGAACAGGCGCCGGAATGTGGCGACTCGGGGCTTTTCACATTAACTTCATTGAAGCCTACTCGTGACAATAAGCGATTATTATTATTATTAGGTACATCCATGGTGTTGTTCGGAAGACAGTTCGAGGATTCTAACCAGGTGACAGTAAAGGAACGGCAATATATTTCCAAGTCAGAATAATCAAAGTCAGATTCTTGGATACTATATTGTACTGGTGAACATAGAACATACAGTGCAGAAGGAGGCCATTCGGCCCATCGAGCCTGCACCGACCCACTTAAACCCTCACTTCCACCCTATCCCCCGAACCCAATAACCCCATCTAACCTTTTTGGTCATGAAGGGTAATTTAGCGTGGCCAATCCACCTAACCTGCATGTCTTTGGACTGTGGGAGGAAACCCACGCAGACACGGGGAGAACATGCAGACTCAGCACAGACAGTGACCCCGCAGGGAATCGAACATGGGACCGAAGATTAAGGTTGCTGGGACTGAGAAATTAACTAGATTGATGTTTACTTCACTTCTCTTTTTAATTTAAGAGTATTTTCAGATGCAGATCAGAGTAAAAGAGCAAGAAATAGCTGGGAGTAGGGCAGCACCGTGGCGCAGTGGGCTAGCCCTGCAGCCTCATGGCGCCGAGGTCTCAGGTTCGATCCCGGCTCTGGGTCACTGTCCGTGTGGAGTTTGCACATTCTCCCCGTGTTTGCGTGGGTTTCGCCCCCACAACCCAAAGATGTGCAGGATAGGTGGATTGACCCCGCTAAATTGCCCCTTAATTGGAAAAAATGAATTGAGGACACTAAATTTTTTTTTTAAAGCTGGGAGTTACTTCAATTTGAAAACTTCTGTTAGAAAAGATAGTTCTGTGTGGCACATGATTGGTAAGTGTAACTAGTCAGGCAAGTGTGAAGAAATTGGATTACACAGCTCTGATTTGAGAGCTTGAAATAGCTTAGAAACAATAGCCAAATGGTCATCACCTACTCCAAAATTTCCAACTGGAAATTAGACAATATTTGCAGACTATTTAACGTGCATCACAGTTGACTCTGATCCTAATCTCAACTGATATTCAGGTATGTCACTGCCAGCAGAACTTTTGGATTAGAGTCACGAGAACAAATTTTGGCTTACTGATTTTTCCTTTTGCTAACCTTGGTGCAACAAGTGTAATTTGTAACATTGCAACTACTTCTCTGGCTGAGCAAATTGAGCAAACACTGACTCGACCATTTAGCTGAGAGCAGAATTAAGCAATCTTTTTACCCTGTAGGTCACCAAAAGAAATACATCATTTTCGAAAACTGTTAATTGAACTTCTCATAATTTGAATGAATATAATATTTCAATATTTTTTCATTAAAACAGTTGCAGTCTCTTTTGGCACCACCCAAACGTTCCCTGACTGATGCGAGGGCTCTAATTCAAACATATTGATGAAAGGAAATGTAGCAATAATGATAGAAACAAACAGTTAAAGTTCCCCAAAGTGGAGAAGGCTTGGAAGCCACAACCCATAGATGCCGATGCTTAGACATCTTTCGTTCTCTATATACCTATGATCTGGACTAGGGTGTATGGAACACAATCTCCAAATGTGCAAATGATACAGAAATACTAAGTTTAGCATACAGTGAGCAAGAATGAAAAGAATTCAGGACAACATTAATAGGCTGGTAAATAGTGCACATAGACGACAGAAGTAATTTAATGTGAATTTACTGCAGTTTAAGTCAGTAAACACCAAATGATAGAATCCACGTAATGGAAAGACACTGAAGGACATGGATGAATTGAGACATGCAGATGTTCTAATACATAGAGGGAAAATGGTTGCATGGCACCACTTCCTTGGGAACCACTGCAAACCTGTGCATTGCTACTTAAATTTCTTCACCATTACTCCTTGGAGGGTTTTCAGGCAGGTAAAGCCATAAAAGATAGCAACAGAATGTCCCATTTTATACACTGCAGCAGAGTAGAAGGGGAAAGTAGTGATACAGAACATTGGTTAGGCCCTTGTACCGCTTGCTCTTTAGGTATGGCATACTTCAGAATACTCAGAAGTATATTCCTATTCTAAAGAAAAATAAAAAGGATACCTCTCCAGTCACCTGAAGAAGGAGCTGCGCTCCGAAAGCTCGTGTTTGAAACAAACCTGTTGGACTTTAACCTGGTGTTGTAAGACTTCTTACTAAAGAAAAATAAGGGGAAGATCCACCATCTGTGGTTAACTAAAGAAGTTAAGGAAAGCATACATAGAACATACAGTGCAGAAGGAGGACATTCGGCCCATCGAGTCTGCACTTCACAGGTAAGTGTGAAGAAATTTGATTACACAGCTCTGATTTGGGAGCTTGAAATAGCTTCGAAACAATGGACCCCATAGTCGGGAGTCCTCACTTGGGGGAGTGTGGGGTAATACCCATGTGTATGGGTGATGACGTTTCCCGTGGGTGGAGATTGTAGTGGAACCTCGAGCTGACTTGGATAAGGGGCTGGTTTAGCTCACCAGGCTAAATCGCTGGCTTTTAAAGCAGGCCAGCAGCACGGTTCGATTCCCATACCAGCCTCCCCGGACAGGCGTCGGAATGTGGCGACTAGGGGCTTTTCACAGTAACTTCATTGAAGCCTACTCGTGACAATAAGTGATTTTCATTTCATTTCATTTCATATCGGGGCACACTTTTAAAATGGTGGCCGATCTCGGAGGAGCCAGTCTGGCCAGTGGGTTCAGCTCCCCAGTGATGGAATAAATTCTAAGTGTGGGCTAGCCCAGAGAGAAACTCTCCAGGGCCCGAAAAAATGTGTGGTTAGATAATCGTGGGGAACTCGCCTTCACAGCCAGGGAGAAACTCACAGCCCAATTCGCCTGAAATTACACTTAGAAACTTTTCTGTTAAATCGTGCCCACTGTTTCTTTATTCTTCCTGTCAAAGTGAACAACTTCCCATTTTCCCACATTATACTCCATCTCTCAGATTTGTGTCCACTCACTCAACCTATCTACATTTGTCTGCAACCCCCTTCTGCCGTCTTCGCAACCTTGTGTCATCTGCAAATTTAGCCACCGTGCCTTCGCTCCCTTCATTTGAGTCATGGAAAAAATTGTAAAAAGTTGAGGCCCCAGCACAGACCCCTGCAGGATTCCACTCATCACATCCTGCCAATCAGAAAATACTTATTTATGCATACTCCGTTTTCTGTTAGTAAAATAATATTCTGTCCGTGCTAATATGTTACCCCCTACACCATGACCTATTATTTTCTGCAATAGCATTTGATGCGGTACCTTGTCAAATGCCTTCTAGGATTCCAAGTACAGTATGTTTACAAGCTATCCTTTATCCACAGCACATGTTAATCCTTCAAAGAACTCCAATAAATTGGGTAAACATGATTTCCCTTTCACAAAACCGTGCCAACTCCTCTTGATTACCTTGAGTTTCCAGCTATAACCTCCTTAATGATTGATTCTAACACCTTTGCCATGACAACTTTCAAGCTAACTGACCAAATGTTTCCTGTTTTCTTCCTCTCTCCCTTCAATAATGGGGTTATGTTTGCTACTGTCCAGTCTGAATCTAGCGAAGTTCGGAAAATTAACACCAATACATTACATCGTTAGCCACCTTTTAAAAAATAAATTTAGAGTTTCCAATTAAGGGGCAATTTAGCGAGGTCAATCCACCTACCCTGCAAATCTTTTGGCTTGTGGGGGTGAAACTCACGCAAACACAGGGAGAATGTGCAAACTCCACACGGACAGTGACCCAGAGCCGGGATTGAACCTGGGACCTCGGCGTCGTGAGGCAACAGTACTAACTAATTGCGCCACTGTGCTGCCCTAGCCACCTCTTTTAAGACCCTAGTTTGAAGTCCGACAGGAACCAGAGACTTTCCAGCCTGTGGCTCCCATCAGCATGTTCTATATACACCTTCCTTCGTGATTGTAATTCCACCAACTCCCCTCTCCCTTCTACCTCATGATTTACAGACATTTCAGGAATGGTTTTTGTATCCTCTATAGTGTAGACATCAGAAAAATATTTTCTAATTTCATTTGCCATTTACTTATTATTTCCTCTTAACTCCCCATTGTCACTCTTTAGAGAACCAAGAATCAATCTATTTATTTATTTGTTTCTTTTTTAAATGCCTATAGAAACTCGATTCCATTTTTACATTTCCAGCTAGCTGCCTCTTATACTCTTAATTTTATCTCCTGATTAACCTTTTAGTCATTTTCTGCTGTTCTTGATATTCTGGCAGTTGTATTTGTGCAGTCGGGCAGCACGGTAGCACAAGTGGATAGCACTGTGGCTTCACAGCGCCAGGGTCCCAGGTTCGATTCCCCGCTGGGTCACTGTCTGTGCGGAGTCTGTACGTTCTCCCCGTGTGTGCGTGGGTTACCTCCGGGTGCTCCGGTTTCTTCCCACAGTCCAAAAAGCGTGCAGGTTAGGTGTATTGGCCATGATAGATTGCCCTTAGTGACCAAAAAGGTTAGGAGGGGATATTGGGTTATGGGGATAGGGTGGAAGTGACTGTTGCACATACATGGCTGATAACTCAGAAAAAATTGATAATCTGGTGGATCACATTCGTAGAGACGTGACAAGATTACATGAAAATGAGGGATGGGACTTTTGCTTTGGGTGGTTAGGATCGTCAAGACAGAGGATTGTGTTCTGGATTATAATCACCATTGTAATCTTGATTGTCGTATGGTTACTCTTTTAATGTTGCGCAATATATTGTTATTGTACGAACACGGGAACAGCCCTAGCCACCTTGCTACCAGGCTCATAACACACAGGGAACTGTCATACGTCCGTTCCTTTTAAATTGTAAAGCACCCTTCTCCACGGAGGACACGATAATTTACTAAAAAGGTGTTGATCAAAAGATCAACAAGGAGGGAATTGTGGAAGGAAAATTAACATAAACCAACATAGTAGCATGCTGGGAAATGATTGACTATAGTTCAACACTGCTTTTGAATGAAAATAAGTAGGTCAGGTAACATAAATGAAATACTGCTTAATATTCAGGTCTCGGCCTTATTATGAAAACACACTGTCCTCCGAAAGATAACAAAATATGTACTCGAGTTGTTTTTAGCCAGGGGCAAGAACATACGTACTACGTATTTCATCGTACGTACTTTCCACGGCCTATTTAATATAAACATGCCTGTTTACTTCAAGCTGTTATTTCAGACTGTAAAGGTATGCATTCTTCAATCGAATCTCAGAGTGCAGTTGTAGCCACCGAAGTTGGCCAATCCCTCAATACAAAATGGAGGAACGCAAAGCTTGCAGGTTAAAATGGACAATGTTTGCAGCACCAAGCCAATGTGTATTCTGTCTGCTAAGCGAGCAGACAGCACCGAAACGAACATTCCGCATACTAATGAGGCAATCTCCGGGATAGTTAACATAGCAATGGAACGATCCCAGGGACAATGGACACAAATAGAGAAGTGATTGCAACAGTGTATGGGAAACCAGACACCCCAGCACCAGCGGGGTTCGAAAACAAAGCACCTGAACGCCCGCCCAGTAGCCGAGAGATAGCCTCAGTATTGGGGAGATTCAAACAAATCGATTGGGAAGAGACCCAATCGATTCCCAGCAGGAAAAGGGTCCGCCCAAAAGGGCGCGAAGCCTTAGGACCTATAACAGACAGGTCCCACATTTAGTTCGTTCTTCTTAACCAGCCCTCCCTTCTGGACCAGCATCTCGACCAGCTTTTGCCAAAGAAGACCTTGAACGAGAGAGAGATGAGATGTTTGGGACAGCAGCGCCAGCAAGTAAGTGTCTCACAACGATCGTTACCAGAGATCGCTACCTGACCCCTTTTTAACCCATACCAACCTGAAGTCTGCAGACCAGAGCAGAGCAAGAGGCCTTGTCCCCTGATCCGGCAGTTCCCTTTGAGATAAGTATTGGTTTATTTAGTGTTAGGAATAGTTTAATCCTCTTAGCGTGTGCATGGGTAGTATTATAATTGTATTATAATAAACTCAGTTGTTTGAACTTACTAATTGGTGTATGGTTTTATTGCTTTGAACTTGACCTTGAAACTTGTGGCGGTATCTTAACGATACCTGGCGACTCCAGAGCTAAGTAACGAAACAGAGCCAAATTGAGTGTTAAGCACACTCACCCAGAATGAGCAACACAGTGCACTAGCTTTTGCAGCTGGAACACTCTCTCTCCGCAAATATACTTGTGTAAATAAATTTCCTTAAATCGAACCTCGAGGAATTTGTCTTTATTATGATTTCCACGACACTGCCACAGAAAGTGTTGGAGGCGGGGTCATTGGATATTTTTAAGGTGGGGGTCGATAAGTATACAAGGGAATCAAAGGTTATTGGGGGTAGATGGGAATGTAGAATTTGAAACACACACAAAAAAAATCAAACATGATCTTATTGAAAGGCGGAGCTGGCTCGAGGATAACCTACTTCTATTTTGTATAGAAGGGATATTAAAGACAAACGGAATGTGCAAAAGTGTTGCCAGGGAGACAGAAGGAGAGGAAACTATAGTCCTAAGGAGAAATTTGAGATAGTGGGACTATTTCTACTGGAACCGTGAATAGATTTTACAAATATTTCTCAATATTATTATGTCTATTTTCTTCAGTTTAAAAATAAATAAATTTAGAGTACCCAATTATTATTATTTTTCCAATTAAGGGGCAATTTAGTGTGGCCAATCCACCTAACCTGCGCATCTTTGGGTTGTGAGGGTGAAACCCACGCAGACACAGTGAGAATGTGCAAAGTCCACACGGACAGTGGCCCAGGGCCGGGATTCAAACCCAGGTCCTCAGCGCAGTAATCCCACTGCTAGCCACTGCGCCATATGCCACCCTTTTTTCTTCAGCTGAGGAATCAGTGACGAGGGGATTCATCAAATCAGAATTATCACAAAGCGGCTGAAGAGATTGTAAAAGTAATATCGTTATATGGAGCATGGAATAGTTGATACAGTGACTATTGCATATTTTGAGAAAATTGGGGAAATATTTGAAGTATTTTGGGAGAGAGTATGGCAATGGGATTTAATTTGAATTGGTCCAGAATGGGGAGACCACTCATATAGGGTGGCATTCTCCATCCCGCCAGCCGGCCAATGGAATTTCCCATTGTGGGCAACCCCATGCCGTCAGGAAATCCCGGGTGTGGGTGCACTGCCGTCGCAACGGAGAATCAGCCAGCGGAGAATCCAGCCCGTGATGGTGAAAATGCTTCTTTCTGTGATTTGACGGTAGCGATATTAAAGTGCCATATAAAGAACGGCAGTTATATCTTATGGAAGTAAAATATGCTGTATAATTTTTTTCTCTTACCCCCTTAGGTTCATTTTCTGCACCTGTTCGACCAAGATCTGGAATCCATGCTAAAATGTTAACATCACTGCCACCACTATAAAGTTCCTGCAAAGAGAAAATTATATTTAAAACACATTTCTGCATGTGTTGACAGACCAGCTCTTAATACAGCTGGCTTTCAATGAGTGATAAATTCCCAATTCCCTCCTAACAAAAGGCATTTTATGAAGGAAAAAAATAAACCGAGCAACAACTTGAATTCAAAGTTCTTGTTTCATCATCTTTGCTCCATGCACAAAATAACTGGAATGTCAACAATTTATATAGATACAGCTACTTTCACATATTAAAATGATCAAAGGCAGTTTTTAGGAGCATCATAAACAAAAATGAAACTGTGCCATATAAGGAGATATTCGGTCAAATCACCAAAACTTGATTAAAGCGATAGGTTTTAAGGAGTGTGTTTAAAGAGGGAAGCAAGTTGGAGAGGTGTAGGGAGAGAATTCTTTAGCTTAAGGTCTTGGCATGGCTACCAATGGTGGATGCTCAAGAATCCAGAATTATATGAGCACAGGTATCTAGGAGGGTTGCAGGCTTGGAGGGGATTTGAGAAAAGGAGGGGTGAGGCCATGGAGGGATTGGAAAACAAGGGTAAGAATGTTAAAATCAAGATATTGCCTGTCTGGCTGCCAGTGTTAGTCGGCGAGAACAAGGATGATGTGGAATGGGACTTGATGCAGGCTAAGACATGGGCAACTGAGTTTTCGATGACCTCAAGTTTACAGATGGAGAATTTGGGAGATCAGCCAGGAGTGTGCTGGGATGGTCAAGTCTGGACACACCTAGGAGGGCAGCATGGTGGTGCAGTGGTTAGCACTGCTGCCTCACAGCACCAAGGACCCAGGTTCAATCCCGGTTGGAGTTTGCACATTATCCCCGTGTTTGTGTGGGTTTTGCCCCCACAATCCAAAGATGTACAGGGTTGGTGGATTGGCCAAGCTAAATTGCCCCTTAATTGGAAAAAATGAATTGGGTACTCTAAACTTAAAGAAGAAAAAAAAAAAGTCTGGACACACCCAAGGCCTGAACACTGGTTTCAGTAGCAGATGAGCTGAAACAGGGGTGAGGTTGGGCAATGTTACAGAGCTGGAAGTAGGTGGTCTTGATAGTGCAAATGTGTGGTTTGTCCAATAAGATACCAAGATTGCAAACAGACTGGCTTAGTAGAGAAATGGTGTTGAGGAAATTGATGGGATTGAAGGCTGATTAATCCCCAGTGCCTGGTAATCTACATCTCAAGAATATTCAAGGAAGTGGCTCTAGAAATAGTGGATGGCCTCCCCCTGCTCCTATTTTCTAGGTATCTATGTCTAAGAATCTTGCCAGTTGGAGGAATGGAATTGTCAGCTAAGGAATGGAATTTGGAGCAGGATCAAAAACAATGGCATCTGTCTTCCAATACTTATTTGGAGGAAATTTCTACTCATCCAGGACTGGATGGTTAGATGAGCAGTCCAATAATTCAGCACCAGTGATGAAGTTGAGAGATGTGTTGGAGAGGTACAGCTGGGTGTTGCCAGCATACATAATAACCCTGTGTGTTTGGGTGTTGTCGCCAAGGAGCAGCATGTCGATATGAGGGGGCACCGGAGGTTACGGTGCTGGAGGGGAAGCAAAGCTATTGCTATGAAGCTCTGGCTATGATTAGGTAGATAGGTTGAGAGCAGCCTCAGCCAGCTAGATAATGGTGAAGTGTTGAAGGAAGATGGGGTGGCCAACTGTGTCAAAGACTGCAGACAGATTGAGAAGGTTAAGGAGAAATAGTTCAACTTTGTTACAGTCACATACGATGGCACTTGTGACTTTGATAAGAGCCATTTCCGTAATGTAGCAGCAAACCTGACTGGAAGGATTCAAACATGGAGTTCCACAAAAGAAGGAAATGGATTTTTGAAGCAAGAACGCATTCAACGAATTTGGAGAGGAAAGAGGGGCAGTTTGCAGGGACGAGGGATGGGGTAAAGATTGGATTGTTGAAGAAAGGGGTGACAACAGCAGATTTAGAGAAAAGGGGACAACACCTGAAGGGAGGGGACCATTAATGCTTTTGGCTATAATTGAAGCCAGGAGGGGAAGTTGGGTGATCAGCAGTGTCATGGAAATAAGTTCGAGGGAACAGGAAATGGGTCTCAATAATCTCTCATGGGTTGGAAACAAAACCTCCACATAAATGAAAAATGTGGAGATTTAAGTTAGACATTTCTAGAAATATTAGCAATATATCTGTCACTGCATGATTGAAGTTTAATTTCAGTGGTTAGCTGCAGATCTTTAATCTATTGCAAATAGAATACACGTTAAGTAGTTTACTTACTTGGAAGTCAGACTGGAACGTGCAGCAGTTTACATAATTATAATGTCCCCTGAGTTCAGTCAGCAGCTGTCCAGAGTAGATGTCATACATGGCAATACAACTATCAACAGGAACAAAGGCAAAATCTGCACTGCAGCCACTGGACACTGTAAACTTGAGACCTTTTCGGCTTTCATTGGACACTCTTCCGTAATTTACCTGCAAGTGTCAAATCATTATAATTATGTCTTAGTTTTCAACTCTCTTTGTTCATACAACTTCGCTATTTTCATTATCCTAAATTAGACGAAATCATAGATTTACTGGTGAAACAGTGCTAGGTAAATAAAAAGCAAATTAATATAGATGCTGGAACACAGGTAATGAAACCAGAATATGCTGGGAACACTCACTTGGCCAAGCAGTGTCTCTGGAGGAGAAACAAGAGATTAACATGTCACGTACATAACCTTCAGTTAGAATAGTGTTAGGAGAATGTTGGTAAACTAACATAACATGATACAGGAAGATCCCCTCCAAGCCAGTTACCATTCTGTCTTGGAAATATATCGTCGCTCCTTCACTGTCGCTTTCTCCCGAACAGCACTGTGGATGTTCCGACACCATATGAACTGCAGCAGGAGAGGCAGACTAGGCCTCAGGGTCACCAAGGAAGGGGTGGGAACCAGGCCTCAATTAAGGAGCTGTGTTTAACTAACAATCACCATACATTCGTCTCTGGTGGCGCATACTCAATGCTGGCTTTGGCAGAATTCATACAAAAGTATGGGCCAGATTCAGCTTTGGATTCCCTCCCTTCCTGACCTTCTTTTTGGATAGGTGTTTGCAGAGGAAAGAAATGGAAGGCATGGTGTGTTTCCAGCTCTCTGCAAGTTCATGCTCTCACACAAAAATGACCCATAGGCACCCTCATAAACACACATGCAAGCACGCACACACACAAACAGAGACTTGACACATTCCCAACGAGGTTTGGGCACTACTTCAGAAGTGGTAGCAGCCGGACCGTCCTCTTGTTTGGCAGACCTTCCAGGCCTCCAGCTGCTCCCGGGCCTTACCTGGCCCTCCAGCCGCCGCAGGGCCTTACCTGGCCTCCAGCCGCTCCCGGATCACACCTGGCCTCCAGCTGCTCTCGGGCCACACCTGGCCTCCAGCCGCTCCCGGGCCACACCTGGCCCTCCAGCCGCCGCAGGGCCTTACCTGGCCTCCAGCCGCTCCCGGATCACGCCTGGCCTCCAGCCGCCCCCGGGCTTCGCCTGGCCTCCAGCCGCCCCCGGGCTTCGCCTGGCCTCCAGCCGCCCCCGGGCCTCCAGCCGTCCCCGGGCCTCACGCCGCTCCCGGGCCTCACCTGGCCTCCAGCCTCTCCCTGGCCTCCAGCCGCTCCCGGACCACACCTGGCCTCCAGCCGCCCCCGGGCCACACCTGGCCTCCAGCCGCGCACGGGCCACACCTGGCCTCCAGCCGTCCCCGGGCTTCACCTGGCCTCCAGCCGCCCCGGGTCTCACCTGGCCTCCAGCCGCCCCGGGTCTCACCTGGCCTCCAGCCGCCCCGGGTCTCACCTGGCCTCCAGCCGCCCCCAGGTCTCACCTGGCCTCCAGCCGCCCCCGGGCCTCCAGCCACCCCCGGGCCTCGCCTGGCCTCCAGCCGCCCCCGGGCTTCGCCTGGCCTCCAGCCGCCCCCGGGCTTCGCCTGGCCTCCAGCCGCCCCCGGGCCTCCAGCCGTCCCCGGGCCTCACCTGGCCTCCAGCCGCCCCGGGTCTCACCTGGCCTCCAGCCGCCCCCGGGTCTCACCTGGCCTCCAGCCGCCCCCGGGTCTCACCTGGCCTCCAGCCGCCCCCGGGTCTCACCTGGCCTCCAGGTCTCACCTGGCCTCCAGCTGCTCCCGGGCCACACCTGGCCTCCAGCCGCCCCCGGGCCTCGCCTGGCCTCCAGCCGCCCCCGGGCTTCGCCTGGCCTCCAGCCGCCCCCGGGCCTCCAGCCGTCCCCGGGCTTCGCCTGGCCTCCAGCCGCCCCCGGGCCTCCAGCCGTCCCCGGGCCTCACCTGGCCTCCAGCCGCCCCCGGGCCTCACCTGGCCTCCAGCCGCCCCCGGGCCTCACCTGGCCTCCAGCCGCCCCTGGGCCTCACCTGGCCTCCAGCCGCCCCCGGGCCTCACCTGGCCTCCAGCCGCCCCCGGGCTTCGCCTGGCCTCCAGCCGCCCCCGGGCCTCCAGCCGTCCCCAGGCCTCCAGCCGCCCCCGGGCTTCACCTGGCCTCCAGCCGCCCCCGGGCCTCCAGCCGTCCCCGGGCCTCACCTGGCCTCCAGCCGCCCCCGGGCATAACCTGTACTTAAATGTTTGTTTATCCATCAGTCAATTTTGATAAAGAGTACACACCAAAATATCACAAACTGCCTTTTTTTCCTTTCGGATGCTGGCTGATTTGCTGAGTATTTCCAGATTTTCTGTAACTCATAAATTGTAGTTTTCTTGTCATTTTTTTGATAATTTGTAAACATTTATTATTAAATAAAACAGCAGTTAATTGTGTTCTTTACTAATCAACCAACAGTATTTTTCTAGAACACTGAATTAAATTTCAGCTAAAGTCTAAGTACCAATGTATTCTGTCCCGTGGAACTATTCCAAAGTCTCATGCGATCGTCTGTGCCAATTGTTAAAAGGTGGAGTCCATCACTTGTAAAGCATAGACCATTAACACGTCCATTATGAGCAGTATTTGCTGTCAAGGAAGAAACAAAATAGGTTAAAATTCATTTATATTGTTATTTCACCAATGACTGATAATAGAAATGCTGGTATTCCTTAAATTTAGTGCTGCTTCTTGAATATTAAGCTTTGCGAGTGTCAGCACCATTAACTGGCCTTTCCGCTGTTCAGATGCTGATGGATTTACAGCACATTTTCAGAATTTTCCATTTTTACTTTGGATTTCTAGCATTTACAGTAGCTTTTTCTTGTTTGCTGAAAGAAGTCACACACTTGATCCCTAGTTAATTGGCTGATCCCAACCAGAGAAGAAGTGAGATTGTTGAACTGGGTTCAGCCTTTCAGAAGATAAAAAATATATAGGAATAGTCACATTACAAGAATTATCCAGATGCACTGCTGGAGAGAATGTGTGTGGACATGGTTTAGGACAAGACTGGACTCTGTTATGATACCTCATGTGATTGAATAGATAAATAAGACTAAGTTCAAATATGAAATAAAGCAACTTGAAAAATAAGTAGGGTTTACTGTGGAATTCTTCCACAGCAAGAATACTGGGGGAAAAAAGGGATTAGTAATTAGAAAACTAATTATAAAGTATCAGCAAATATATGAACAGTAGTAGGATATTCAGCCCCTTGAGTCGGCTGAGTAGGGAGGGTTGGATCGGATGGAAATCGGAAGGGCGGGAGGTTGTATGTGTGTGTGTTTGTGCATGTGGTGTGGCAAGACTCGGTCTGGGTGTTTAAATAATGACTCTATAGTTAGAAGCGATTTTTTTTCTTCTAACTCTTTCAGAGTAACTATCAGGATAAAACTCTTTGTGTAACTATCAGGGAAGTTGGCAATGTAAATCACTTCAGTCAGATGATTCCCAACCAGTTCAATTATCCAGGGGAAGTTAGTGTGTCTGGACAATTGCCGTAACTTTCTAGAGGGATTCCCAGCTCATCTCTGGGGTACCCTTTGAATAACACAGGAAGTTATGGGCCATATTTACCCGTCTGCTCTCCAGCCCAGATGTGTGGGAGGCGGGAAAATAATTATCAAGAAAGGGCTTGCAGGAAACTGAACAAATGTCTTACAAGCAAAGTTTTTTACAAGTTTATTACCTGCCTCTGAAGAAGATTTAGCAATTTCACCATTATGCTGATCGAGCAAAATTAAACTCCCAGAAGCTTTCCGTACATCCCAGATCCTAACTTTGCTATCAGCACTAAGAAGAAAATTGAACAAAAAATATTTTAGAAGCAGTGAGTGTGATTACAGAAAACCAAAGGAATGTGCTCTTTGATTCGATCAGCCAATCATTGGGACATACAGCCTGCATACCTGGCATTACATCGGTGGTAAAATTCATACACATTGTTGCTCAATTATGTGATGAGCAGAATGCCTTTTTGGACTGACACAGCATCCTGTCAGTGAAAAATACCATTTGTGTTCCCACTGCATGGAGCAGCATGAAATGGCTTGCTTAACCTGTTGTTCATATTTTTCAGATACTTTTCCTTTCCAGGGTATTTAATAATAATAATCTTTATTAGTGTCGCAAGTACGCTTACGTTAACACTGCAATGAAGTTACTGTGAGTCGCCACACTACGCTGCCTGTTCGGGTGCACTGAGGGAGAATTCAGTATATCCAATTCACCCAACAAGCACGTCTTTCGGGATTTGTGGGAGGGAACCGGAGCACTCAGAGGAAACCCACACAGACATGGGGAGAACGTGCAGATTTCGCACAGACAGTGACCCAAACTGGGATTGGAACCCAGGTTCCTGGTGCTGTCAAGCAACAGTGCTAACCACTGTTACCATAGTGGAAGGGGATAGTGGTAGGCGGTGGGGGGGGTGGGGGGGATTGGAGCATAGGGTACCCCGTTTCATTTTTTTCCAATTAAGGGCCAATTTAGCATGGCCATTCACCTAACATGCACATCTTTGGGTTGTGGGGCTTATCTTGTTATGCTATTTAGGTGTAGCATAAGAGGCTTCCTTGTGGTGCACTCGACAAAGGAAGGATCAGACGTGAAGACAACTCCAACATGTTTATTAAACTATATATACTATTATAACTTGGGTTCGACACGACTGTAAATCCTCCTATAGCTCCTCAGACTGACTAACCAGATTGCTACACTCCACGTGGTGGGAATGATATTGAATCAACCTTGTCTCTGTACTCTCCGACTGTCTCCACTGGAAAGAGCCAGATCATGTGTGTGGTGTCCTTTATATATGAGTTGGTGTAATGCCCTCCTGTGGTCGTGTCACCTCTGAGAGTATTGTGAGTGCCCATTGGTCGTGTCCTATCTAACTGATGTATTGGTTGAGTGTGTGTGTATGATGTCTCTGGTGCTCCCTCTAGTGTCTAACTATTCTACATGTATGTACATTAACCCCTTTTGTATTTACAGTGATGAACATCACCACAGGGCTGAAACCCACGCAGACATGGGGAGAATGTGCAAACTGCACACGGACAGTGACCCAGAGCCGGGATCGAACATGGGGCCTATGCGCCGTGAGGCAGCAATGCTAACCACTGTGCCACCGAGCTGCTCTGAGCAAAGGGCATCCTTATATGCCGATGATCTGTAATTGCACATTTCAGAACCAAGCACATTCGTAGGGAGCATAATGGGGCTGCTTCAAAGATTTGGGACGTTCTCATGGTATAAATTGAACCTTGGCAAGTGCGAGTATTTCATGGTCTCCCAGCCTGGAGTAGGGGCGGGGATGGGGGGGGGGGGGGCTGCCATTTTGTCTAACGGCAATGTTTTAGGTACTAATGGCAGCGCTATGGGTACTTGGGGGTGCAACTGGCTTGGGACTGGGGTGGGCTCTGAAGGTATATTTTTACTAGTTTGGTGGGAGGGTGAATGCCGATTTGGCAAGGTGGGACACCTCCATCTGTCGTTGGCGGGTTGGGTACAAGCAGTTAAAATGAATGCGTAACCATGATTTTTGTTCCTATTCCAGTGCCCGCTGGTCTTTTTACCAAAATTCTTCATCGGGGGGATGGACAGAGGGTGACAGGTGGGGGGGGGCTAGGCCTCCCAAATTTACTGTACTACTATTGGGTGGCAGATGTGGAGAAATGCGTGGCTGGACCAAGGAGGGGGAGACCCGATGTGTTAAGATGGAGGAGGGCTCTGCCTCACGGCGCCGAGGTTCCAGGTTCGATCCCGGCTCTGGGTCACTGTCCGTGTGGAGTTTGCACATTCTCCCTGTGTTTGCGTGGGTTTTGCCCCCACAACCCAAAGATGTGCAGGGTAGGTGGATTGGCCGTGTTAAATTGCCCCTTAATTGGAAAAAATGAATTGGGTACTCTAAATTTTTTTTTTTAAAGCTGGAGGGGGGCTTGTGTGGGGGGTTACGAGCACTGGCAATGGCACCGCTCCCAATGGCTCTGGGAAAGCACTCGGTGAGTCCAGTGGTGGTGGCTATTTTGAAGATCTGGAGGCAGTTTAGGCAGAATTTTAAGCAGGGAGCCGGGTTGGGGGGGTGCCAATGGGGGGAAATCATGGATTTGAGACAGGGAGGATGGATGCGAAGTTTCAGAGCTGGGACGAGAGGGGGATCAAGGAAATGAAAGACTTGTTTCTTGGGGGCTGATTCGCAAGCTTGGAGAAGTACGGGTTGGTGCAGGGGGAAAGGTTTCGGTACCTGCAGGTTCGAGATTTTAAAAGGAAAGTTTTCCTGACCATCTCGTTAGCGCCGGCCCCCTCGCTGCTGGAGGCGCTGTCAGTGGGAGAGCTGGAGTTGTTTTGGCGATCTATGTGAGGATCCTGGAGAAGGACAGGTGTATATGGAGGGGATTAAGGCAAAGTGGGAGGAGGTGTGGTGGAAGAGGAACTGTGGTGTGAGGTGCTGCAGAGGGAAAATGCCTCAAGCTCGTGAGCGAGGCTGGGGCTGATAGAGTTGAAAGTCGTGCATAGGGCGTCACAAATTTGAGGATGAGCCGGCTGGTTGAGGATGTCTGTGAGCAATATGGGAGGAGGAGTTCCGCAAACCACGTTCATATGTTTTGGTTCTGCCCGAAGCTGGAAAGGTTTTGGCGGGAGGTATTTAGCACAACCTTGGGGGTCTTGCATATGGATGTGAAGTCCAGTCCATCTGAAAGCCATTTTCGGGGTGTCGGACCAGCCCGAGTTGCAGCCGGGTGTGGGAGCAGACGTTATAACCTTCGCCTCGCTGATCGCTCGAAGGTGGGTCCTGTTGGGGTGGAGGTCAAGTCTCTCCACCCTGTGCCTCGGCGTGGCGGGGGGACCTCTGGACTTTTTGAGCCGGGAGAAGGTGAAGTTTGAGCTGAGCGGGGGCGAAGGGGGAGTTCTTCAATTCTTGAGGTTTATTATGCACTTTCGGGAGTTGGTTGCTGTTAAATGTTGAGGGGGGGGGGGGGGTGGGGGTGTGGGCTTGTGGTGGGACTATTTTCTTTTTATATTGTTGGGATTTTTTTGTTTCTGTTTCTCTTTTGTATGGCAAAAATGATAAACATATAGCAAATAAAAATATTTTTTAAAAAGGAGAAAGAGAGGTACAGACTTGAAGGAAGAAGTTCCAGGGCTTAGTGCCTAGGCAGCTATAGACACATCAGTGAAGAGTGGAATGATTGAAATTGGGAATTTCAACAGGTCAGAGTGCAGAATTATGGGGGATTTTAGGGCTGAAGGAGATTACAGAGATAGGGAGGAGCAAGGCCATGAATGGTTTGCAAACAAGGATGAGATTTTAAAAATCCAAACATTGCTTGACAGGGAGGCAATGTAGATCAGTGAGCACAATGAGATGGACGAATGGGACTTGGTGGAAGTAAGGTTACCGGCAGCAAAATTTTGAATGATTGCAGAGGGTAGAACATGGGAAACAGGAGAAGAGTCTTGTAATACTCAAGTCAAAACACAACAAAGGCATGGATGAGGGTTTTAGCAACAGATAAGTTGAGGCAAGAATGAAGTTGGGTGTTGCTCCAAAGGTTGAAATAAACTATCATGGTGACGTGTGGAGGTGTGATAGGAAACTTGGGATCAGATATAACACCAAGGTTATGAACAGCAAACCAAAAGGTGAGGAACTGGATTTGAAAATGGATTTTGACAAAGTCGTTAAATGTTATTGGAGAAGGTTAAAGCTCAAGAATTGTCTGGATGAATGAGAATTTGCTCAATAAGAGAAGATGAGAGTGCTGAGAACTGGCAATTCTCTGCCTGGAGAAAAAAATTAATCTGCTCTGGGATCCCTCATGCTCAGAATATTTATGAATAATATTAAATAGATATTTGTTAACGACACACAGCTATGTGAGAAAGTAAGTAGTAGAAAGATGATCAAGGGACATTTTCATCTTCACAGCCTGGCGGTAAACCGGCATAACAGATCAGAATTCCAGATCTATAATGGATGGATGATCCACTCCAACTGTTTAATACTCATGGGTGAAGGTGAGAATTATGCGCTTATCTTCGGCGGACTGAAAACAATTATGGAGGATTGAAATTCAGCAAATTATTTTCGTACAGATAAATGTAGAATAATTTATATAGGATCAGGGTCACATTACTTGGTGCATGTAGCTGCTGAACATTTAGGCCAGTGTAAATACTGTTGGTTTAATAATCTAATTACGCATCAACCTTATGATGTGGCTACTAGTACCAGAGATGACTGTAGAGGCAGTACTGCAAGGTAAATGAGACAACATTGTTGTTTCGGCAAGTGCCTCAAGAAATGTTTCACAAGCATCTCAAAGGCTTGTGTTTATCCCTCACAGTGGCACAATTTAATAATAGTTGCCTGAAGATCAGGCAGCAGGAGGTTAAAGTCTTTCAACAGAAACATTGTCACATCCTAAAGCTCAATGAGATCTGCCATGAATAGCCAAGCAGCGCCGACTAGCAGAGGAATTTGAAGAACATAATTTAAAAAAAATTAATTTAGAGTACCCAATTACATTTTTTTCCAATTAAGGGGCAATTTAGCATCTTCAATCCACCTACCTTGCACATCTTTGGGTTGTAGGGCGAAACCCACGCAAACACGGGGAGAATGTGCAAACTCCACACGGACAGTGACCAGAGCCGGGATCAAACCTGGGACCTCTGCGCCGTGAGACTGCAGTGTTACTACCGTGCTGCCCTTAAAGAACATAAATAGGAGCCGCAGTAGGTGGCATAGCCCTCGAGCCTACAATGTCATTGAGTAAAATCATGGTTGTGTTTTTACTTCGTCAACCCACTTTTCCAGCCTACTTCTACATACCTCGATTTCTTTGTGTCCAAAAATCTTTTAACCTCAGTCTGCAATATATTCAATGACTATTATATAGTCTCCCAGTAAAGATATTCTGGCCAATGTTAGCAATCCACCAATAGACTTCGAAAGTGCTACACTGGCTGTGAAATGCTTTAGGGCAGCCAGAAGTCATGAAACAAACAACATAAATGCAAATTCTCTCTCTTTGTAGGAAAGTCCCAGGTGTAGATTTTGGTTTGTGGTGAGTTAACCAAATCAGCCAGGATGGTAAAAGACTTATCGCTGTTGGCCTCAGTTTCCTTGTTTAAGGAAATGGGGCAAATGCCAAGAGTTCCTCCTTCTAATTTTCAACTGGTGAACTATGCATTGTTGTGGATATCAGAGGAGGATAGGATAGTGTGTGGCTCTGATGCCTGCAAATTATAATGTTGGCTTACATTCATCATCAAGAAGCACTCAAGAATAATGGTCTCGTGGGCAAGATATCAGATGGCGTATGACATGTGAGACACAAGGGCTGATTTTGACATCATACAACAGTGTAGAACAAGTGACAGTGATCGGGAACCCCATTTTACATCCCTGCCAATTTTTATTGATGATGTGGAGATGCTGGCGTTGGACTGGGGTGAGCACAGTAAGAAGTCTTACAACACCAGGTTAAAGTCCAACAGGTTTGTTTCGAATCACAAACTTTTGGAGCACTGCTCCTTCCTCAGGTGAAAGAAGAGGTAGGTTCCAGAAATGTTTATTTTTATTTTTATTGACTTCAATGAAACTTTGCTGATCCCCTATCACCCATTTTACATTATTCCACACACAAAATTAAATTTAATGGCTAGGATTTTCCAGCTGTTCCCGCTGATGGAATCTTCCATTTGCACCGATGGTGATTCTCCAACTGCAGGTTCCCCGGTGGCAGAGGGTGCGAACAACGGGAGACCGTCATCAGCAGCAGGAACAGGAGATCCCGCTGCTGGCCAATGGCCAGTTGCCTGTGGAAGTATGCCGCAAGGGAAAATCTTCAGGAGAGAAGGCGATGGACAAACTTGCCAGAGGAAGTTGGTAAGATATCATGTTATCTGAGAACTTATTCATGATAATGTTAAGGAATCTCCCACAAAATACCAGAGATGCATTTATACATCAGATCACAAATACATGGTTAATAAAAAAGAAACTACCTTGCTGTTACCAGGATGTGTTCATGGCGTGGTGACCACCTCACTGACAATACCTCTCCTCTGTGGCCTGGGGATTGAGGGGGATAGGCGAAGTAAAGAAAATTAGGAAGCATGCATAGGTGATCAATGGGTAACCATTTATCCCTAACAGTTGGCATCTAGTAAATAAATAAAGCATTGCATCTAGTCATTCAACTGAGAACTAGTGATTGTTTTGGTATATTTGATCAATTTGATCATCAGCCACTTTTACAATTCTAACATATAACAGAAAGCCACTACATTATCTTTACTCAACAACTTCATACTTTAAAATTTCAAATAGCTTAAATAGATTCTACATAAATGGAAACATGACCTTCCACCATGTGGAATGGTATGTTACATTGTATGTTACTTCCCATTTTGTAATATGTTTACTTCTCAGGCTGTGACATTGAGCATTGAGTCAATAGTAAATAATTGCAAGTGTTTAGTATAATATTTAACCTTATTTATGTGCTTTCACTGTTCTTGGCATGCCTTGCTGGCAATCGTGATTACTTAAAACACATTCAAACCAGACACAGTATTCCATTGCCAATGGTTGCAGCTTTCATAATAATAGTCTTTATGAGTGTCACAAGTAGGCTTACATCAACACTGCTATGAAGTTACTGCGAAAATCCCCTAGTCGCCACACTCCAGCACCTGTTCGGGTGCACAGAGGGAGAATTGAGGTACATAGAGGGAGAATTCAGAAAGTCCAATTCACCTAACAAGCACGTCTTTCGTGACTTTGTGGGAGGAAACCGGAGCGCCCGGAGGAAAGCCATGCAGACACGAGGAGAATGTGCAGACTGCGTACAGACAGTGACGCAAGCTAGGAATCAAACCCGCGTCCTTGGTGCTGTGAGGCAACAGTGCTAACTGTGCTCCTGTGCCGCCCAATTAACTCCAATTTAAATCTTTGTAAAGTAGTTTTGTTTTTGTATGGTTTAGGCTTCCTGTGCGCACTTACCCTGCAGAATGTGGGTGCATGATCCAGATTTAAGATCACAAAGCTGCACTTTAGGATTCCTGGTACCAACTGAAACAGAAAACATTAGGCTCTTTTTAAAAGAAAATAATCACATTTTTAGCATTGTTACATATTATATCAAGGCCAAATATCTGCTCATAGTAACTGTTTTAAAACCGTTTTATCTTTTGAATTTTTTTCCTTAACATAAAAGCAACATTTTCTTTTCGGCTATACATCTCCAAATGGATATAGTTTTCAATTATTAAATTGATCGGGTAGTAGAATGCATGAAATCACCTCGATTCTAGTTTGAATATTTCATATTTGTTCATGGTTTGAAAGACACCAGCACCCTACACTCCTTTGTCAACTGGCACCCTTATTCATCAGCTGGGACCATAAGTGTCAATGATTGATTAACTTGTGAATGCCCTTTCTCCATCTACACACACTAACTGTCAGAAATCACGAATGATGTGGAGTGGTACAAGTCTTTTTTTTCTTATTTGGCCTGGGGACATCAGACCAATTAAATGTTGCAATCAGCATCTGGCAGAGATAGACTAACTCAACCACTTTAACAGTTAAATATCAAATGTGATCTTGTTGCAATCACTGTTACTTAAAGTCTTATCCACAAGAATGTTGCGACGTGAAATATGTTTGTTTTACTCACTCAATCAAACCCAAAAGGTCATCGCCCTTTATTGTCTGTTCAGTTTTCCATTAACTTTAGAAATCCCTTACCCGTACGTTATCAGTAGAGGAGATCATGTGACACAATGGGTAGCATCCCTGCCTCTGAGTCAGAAGCACTGGGTTAGAGTCAAAACCCAGAAAATGATGGCCAAGGAAGGTATGTTTATAACATGGAGTTGAGTATCAAACTCCAAATCTTTCCAACAGGCCAATGGCAGGCAGTAAGGGCGGGAGCCATGCTTGAGGTGGAGTGGTATCCCTCAAACTAGAAGCCTCTTGGGACAGGCTAGTGATCTGATCGAGGTAAAAACTTGCTAAGGGAACAGATGAAGGGCAGCACTAGTTGCAGGAAGAAAAACAACAATCTCACAGTAGACATATTATCATAACCAATTCCTGGCAAGTTGAAATCTTCAACTACCATAGTTGGTTCATTACCAGTTGTTTCCTTATATATTCCAGATCAAGTCTTTCACCATGGTTGGGGTCAATGGCATTTCTCCAAGAAGTGAGCCATTACTCGAGCATTTTTAGATAAAGGTTTGACATTGCATACTCAGTACCTGCAGAACCCAACAACTTATACTAACCAGCTATCAGGCAATGCTTGGTTGCAACTGGTGACATATGATGACAATAGACTGTTCCTTCAAAGCTGAACACTTCAGCGGGCTGCAAAATAGATATTTAATCTTTCATTAAATTATTAATACAAATTCTTAACAAATCAGTAAAAATATTGCTAACGTCTGTGCATAAATACAGCAAATTTTGTATGGGATACAAGATTGCGGTCAGCGTGAAAGAAAACTAAGAAGAATATTATTGTAAAGTCTCAGGCAATGGACCACTGGAAAGTGACGACTAGGAAAAAGCTAGATTTATTTCCTTATCTCTTCACAGCTCCTACTCCTTGAAGGGTCTCCCGCACCTGGCCCACAAAACCAAAAGAGAAAATGCTGAAAAATCTCAGTCGGTCTGGCAGCATCTGTAGGGAGAGAAAAGAGCTAAGAATTTCGAGTCCAGATGACCCTTTGTCAAAGCTAAAAGAAATACTCAGTAGCTAGTGGTGTCCCTCAGGGATCAGTGTTGGGCCCACAATTGTTCACAATTTATATAGATGATTTGGAGTTGGGGACCAAGGGCAATGGGCGCGCTTCTCCGCTCCCCACGTGGCCTTGGAGAACCGCGGGAGGGCCCCCGACATTTTTTACGCCCCCGCGATTCTCCCCCCCCCTCGGAAAAATCAGCGCTCGCCGTTTTTCACGGCGAACGGCGATTCTCCGAGCCCGATGGGCCGAGCGGCCGGCCCTTTACGCCCGTTTCACGACGGGGGCAAACACACCTGGTCGCTTCATTCGTGAAACGGGCGCCAGATGCCCGTTTGGGGCATCTAGGGGCCCGATTGGGGCGGGAGCACCACGACTGTGCTTGGGAGGGGACAGGCCCGTGATCGGTGCCCACCGATCGTCGGGCCAGGGTCCAAAACGGACGCACTCTTTCCCCTCCGCCGCCCGGCAAGATCAAGCCGCCACGTCTAGCCGGGCGGCTGAGGAGAAAGACGGCCACCGCGCATGCGCGGGTTCGTGCCGTCTGCGCGATGAAGTCATCCGCGCATGCGCGGGTTGCCGGTTCCAACCCGCGCATGCGCGGATGACTTCACATTCTCAGCGTGACGAGGTCGCTGCCGAGAAAGACGGAGGCCCGCTCCTAGCCGCCCGGGTGGTGGTGAATTAGGTGTGGGGAGCGGGCTCCGAGGCCGTCGTGAACCTCAGCCGAGTTCACGACGGCCTTCACGAATTCGGCCCCCTGCGGAGAATTCCGCCCAATGTGTCCAAGTTTGCAAACGACACTAAGATGAGTGGTAAAGCAAAAAGTGCAGAGGATACTGGAAGTCTGCAGAGGGATTTGGATAGGTTAAGTGAATGGGCTAGGGTCTGGCAGATGGAATACAATGTTGACAAATGTGAGGTTATTCATTTTGGTAGGAATAACAGCAAAAGGGATTATTATTTAAATGGCAAAATATTAAAGCATGCTGCTGTGCAGAGAGACCTGGGTGTGCTAGTGCATGAGTCGCAAAAAGTTGGTTTACAGGTGCAACAGGTAATTAAGAAGGCAAATGGAATTTTTTCCTCATTGCTAGTGGGATGGAGTTTAAGACTAGGGAGGTTATGCTGCAATTGTATAAGGTGTTAGTGAGGCCACACCTGGAGTATTGTGTTCCGTTTTGGTCTCCTTACTTGAGAAAGGACGTACTGGCGCAGGAGGGTGTGCAGAGGAGATTCACTAGGTTAATCCCAGAGCTGACACGGTTTGATTACGAGGAGAGGTTGAGTACACTGGGACTGTACTCGTTGGAATTTAGAAGGACGAGGGGGGATCTTATAGAAACATATAAAATTATGAAGGGAATAGATAGGATAGATGCGGGCAGGTTGTTTCCACCGGCGGGTGAAAGCAGAACTAGGGGGCATAGCCTCAAAATAAGGGGAAGTAGATTTAGGACTGAGTTTAGGAGGAACTTCTTCACCCAAAGGGTTGTGAATCTATGGAATTCCTTGCCCAGTGAAGGAGTTGAGGCTCCTTCATTAAATGTTTTTAAGATATAGATAGTTTTTTGAAGAATACAGGGATTAAGGGTTATGGTGTTCGGGCCGGAAAGTGGAACTCAGTCCACAAAAGGTCAGCCATGATCTCACTGAATGGCGGAGCAGGCCCAAGGGGCCAGATGGCCTACTCCTGCTCCTAATTCTTATGTTCTTAAATAGAAAGTGGGAGATATTTACACTGTAGGGGGGGGGAAATGAAAGATGAGTCATAGCCAAAGAAACCAAGGCAAAAGAGTGCTAATGGCAGTCCTCACAGAGAATAAAAGGTGTGAAAGACCAAATAGGAGAGAAACTAAGATCAGAGGGTAAGCTGTGACAGATGTAGATGTGGGGGAGGGGGGTGGCATGGATGGGAGAGAGGGGAAGGGGGAAGCAAAGGGGGGATAAGGTAAGGGGGGGGGATAAGATAAGGGGGGATAAGATAAGGGGGGATAAGATAAGGGGGGATAAGATAAGGGGGATAAGATAAGGGGGGATAAGATACGGGGGGATAAGATACGGGGGGATAAGATACGGGGGGATAAGATACGGGGGGATAAGATAAGGGGGGATAAGATAAGGGGGGATAAGATAAGGGGGATAAGATAAGGGGGGATAAGATAAGGGGGGATAAGATAAGGGGAGATAAGATAAGGGGGGATAAGATAAGGGGGGGATAAGATAAGGGGGGATAAGATAAGGGGGGGATAAGATAAGGGGATAAGATAAGGGGGATAAGATAAGGGGGATAAGATAAGGGGGGATAAGATAAGGGGGGGTAAGATAAGGGGGGATAAGATAAGGGGGGATAAGATAAGGGGAGATAAGATAAGGGGGATAAGATAAGGGGGATAAGATAAGGGGGATAAGATAAGGGGGATAAGATAAGGGGGGATAAGATAAGGGTGGATAAGATAAGGGGGGGATAAGGCTAAGGGCGGATAAGATAAGGGGGATAAGATAAT